>NW_020455532.1:7752873-7782803 GCF_003342845.1 Nothoprocta perdicaria
TTTTTATTTTTATTTTTATTTTTATTTTTATTTTTATTTTTATTTTTATTTTTTTATTTATTTTTATTTTTATTTTTTTATTTATTTTTATTTTTATTTTTTTATTTATTTTTATTTTTTAAAGCTACCGTCCTACTGCAATATTGTTACTCAGAAAAACCAGTCTTTAAGCTTCCCATGCTGACATGATGCAATCAGGGTAACCAGACAACACGATGCATCAAGAACCAGGGTGAGTCAGCCAGGGATATTGTATAACACGTTTGTTTGCCTGTAGTTACAGCAATGTGCAAACAACGAGCCTGGAGGGGAAGCCCAAAGGGCCAGAGATCAAAGGGACCCACCGAAGGGAATATTCCTCCCTACACATGCTTGGACCCCAAAAGACCTTGTGTCCGATGCTCTTGGGAGAAGTTCCCAGCAGTAATGGACTGGCTCTTTCTGCTGTGACCCTCCACCAGTGGCCAACGCAGGAGATGAGGCCTGATGAGGTCCTGAGGTCATGGCACCAATTCCAACAGAAAGAAACTGCCTGTTCTTTTACAAAGAACAACCGCCCTTTTTAATAGAAAGGCCCTTCTTCCAAAAGATGTATGGCACAACAGCATTAGATGGCTAGCTGGTCAACAGCAAGCTCTCCAGACATCCTTATCAGACAAGTTGTAAGAAACAGGGCAAAGAAATGGTCTTCTGTCTAGGTTTAAACAAAAGTTCTTCTGAGGGCCCCTGTCGAGTGAGTCGTTATATGAGTTAGGGTTAGTTATGTATAACTAACATGACTGTTTTGAAGGTTAGGTTTGAATAAAGATCTAAGCACAAAAGGGAAACACATCAACAGGTTTTATCCATCCTGCCTGCCCTGGCTCTCATGCAGTGTATTGCTAAAATCTCACCTGCTGGTGCCTTATCTATGAGCTGTGCACATGTTTAGAGCATTTTTGGAGCAATGGGAACAACAGATCTGCAATTAGGAGGCAGAAGAGTACTTTGGTTTCTAGGCACTGTGTTCAGTCTCTTCACTGGAGAACTTTGGAGCATCTGACGGACTCTACTGAATCTCCTACCAGGCTGGGAGATAGAGAAAAGAATATTATCCTCGTTTTACAGAAAATTAACTTGGGACATGACAATGTCTAGATTAGAGTTACATAAATGATGAAATCTAGCTCCAGACCACAAGTATGWTTTGTTGAGACCACATCAAAATGGCTCAGTGTTCAAAGTACATTGGTGGGAGTGTCGCYGCTCCTAGTAATGATAAAGCTGGGYGCCTTCAGCTCAGCTTTCATGAGCATCTGGCTGCCAACACAGCTCCATCTRAGGACAGGAGGCTGGCATTCCTCAACACTGCTCGCTGCAGCCGCCCCTGATGCTGGACACCAGGAAGGAGAGGCASCTCCCATGAGAAAACCCTCCCGAAAATGTGTCTGAAGGTCATATAATTGCTATGTGGTCTACAAAATTTCCATAGCAAGCTCAGTTTTCTCTGGAATCCAGGTTGGAAAGAGCTGAAGAGAGAGATATAAGGGAGACAAAATAGAGGAAAGGCAAGTAAAAATGCCCTGAAAGGAAAATGGGAGTAGGCAAGGGAGCTATGATTAGAGGTAAAGATGAGAAAGTGAAATGTGATGTGAAAATGGTAGGTATGAGCTCTTTACCCATACCTACTAGTCTGTTTTTGTTGAGCAGTTTTTTTTTTTATTTCGTTTTTCTGTGTTTTGGGAGGTTTTTTGGTTTTTAGGATGTACCTTAATCATATATTTCTGGTTTATTTCATCAGCCATAAAGGCTAAAAGCATATGTATAAGTTAAAAATGCAGTATCTTACCTATCCCCTTGACTTAATGAGCATAGACTGCTCTTCYTCAAGTGCTAAGGCACTTGATAAAAATGAGAGCTCACAGTTTAGCAGCAGCAAGACAGAGCTGTAGATGAAGCTCTGCAGCTCTAAACTGTAATGCTGTAAACTTTATGCTGCTGTAAGGGAACCCTTTACCAGAAAGTGCCTGCTTTTACTTATATTCTTCACTCCCCTTCCTCATTCTCCTCTTAAGTTCTGTTCCCTTCAAGTTGCCAGTTGATGAGTGGTAGTCAACGCTGATGAGCACTTCCACGTGGAATGAAAATGAACGGGAAGGGTGATGGGCAGCAGGGTTGAATCCCTCAGCAATTTCCACTGCTTTGCCAAACAAGTGGCTCCCTGCAGCGCRCTCACTTTCCGTGTTGCCCCGATGACTTATCCAAGTCATGGATGGGAACGGCTGCACGCGGGGGCATCTGCCCAGCTCAAAGAGCATGTCCTGTGTGAACACAGAGCACGGCACCAGTCTCATCTCTGTGTAGTGGTTTGAGGAATCATGGTCACAGCGSTGTCCTAAGCTCTGTGGCACCTTGCAACAGAACTTGAATTGCTTGGAAAATATGGGACAATTCTTCCACTTCCATAGTGAAGTGGGAAACRCTTATGCACAGATATAGTTAATGTCTTACTGACTCAACACGTAAACCACAGCCATGACATTATCCTGTCCCCTTGCCTGGTATMTACCTGTCCAGGAGCTGCCAGGGCCACTGCCGTGCAGGGTAGCAAATTTGCTAGCAGGCAGCTCAAGGACTTGTGCTGGGAGGGTGATGAGGGTGAGGACTAATTATTCACCTCCAGGTGAGAGTGCATGGTGGGAGAGAAGGCAGAAAGGACATCCTTGGAGGGGCAGAAGATATCTGGGGTTGCAAGACATCTGTTTGGATTAAAAAAGGAGGGAAAAAAAAAAAAAAAAAGAAGGGGAAAAACAAGCAGATTCCAGTTTGCTTGGTGTCATTGCTTAAAGTCAGCTGCAGCTGTCCAAAGACAAGCTTAGGAAAATATTTTTCAGACTTTCCTACTTCGAGAGGGCCCCAGGATCTCYGTGGGCCTCTCCCTGGCGCGTTTGCAACACCCTCTGTACGGAGTCCTGCGGCAGCCCTCCCGCAGCCCGGCCCTGCCCGCAGCCCTGCCGCCYGGCCCGCGCTCCCAAGAAAACCCTTCCCGGGCTCCTGGGAGGAGGCGCTGCCGGCCGAGCACAGCCTGGCGCTTGCTCTGGGTGAAGGGGTGGCAGGGCAGGGGGGTTGCTGGGACTGTTCKGAAAGCTGGTTGTGATGGTAGGGAAACGGACCTGGGTAAATTCTGTTGAACCTTGGGAGAAGCTACGTAGACTTTAACATTTCAGCAGGTTCTCATCGTTCTATCCATCCCTAGTAGACTTGGTCCCTTTTCTGTGCAATGTTTGAGATGGGTAAGATCTAGGTATCAAAGACTGATTAAATCTGCCAAGGGAGAGTTAGCTGTAGGGAGGTGCAACATTTCCTAAATATGAAGCTTCTTATGAAAGCAGTGTTGAGAGAAATTAGATTTTGTACACATTTCTAACACTTCACATGTAGTGTTGGTGCTCAGCAGTGAATCCCCATTTGTCAGTGCATCCTTAACTGAACAGGAGCCCGCTGGTGTTCCTGCACCTCCTGCAACTGCTCAGGTGCCTGGGGAGAGCAGGGCCTTGTCAAGTTAGTTCCAGGTTTGCTATAGGTATTAAAACAAATTGCACCTTTCTTAACTATCCCATTTTTAGAATAATCATATTGGTACTTCAAAAAAGCTCAGAAAAGATGCCCTGTTTGCTCAGCCTGTTGGGTGAGGCTGAGCCTTTCTTCGTTGCTGGGGTTATGTTTCAACCCACAACATGGGGATTCCAATGAACGGTGGACAGGGGTCCAGGGAGGGTCAGGCTTGATACGGGTGCCACAGCTTGAAACACAGAGTAAAGCTTTCCAGCTGCACGTCAAAGCCAGGCACGCATGGGGCAAGGTCTGGCTTTTCTGCAGGGCTGGTAACATGAGCATGCACATCACTCACTGCCTTTGAAGCCTGTGAAATCCATAACGGCCCCAAAGTGAACATGTAGCGACTACATTTCAGTTACCAAAGGCTGGTCAAGTACCTGCCTTTATTCTCTCCTGTAACAAAACTCCCATCAACTTCAAAGGCATCAGGATTTACCCCACACTGCAAATGCARTGTCCACTGAATGGTTGATGAAACCCTGGGAAGAGGTATTTTAGCTTCTGAAGGTGTGGACAAAGAGGCAGGATTGAGCTCTGATATTGAGGGGAGCTCCACAGCTTGGATTTGCTCCGAAGCTTCATCCTGATAAGCTAAGGTTGATGTCCCAACCAATAATCTGTCCCAGAACTGCATGGATGCTTTCTGAAAATACCCTGGTATGAATTTCAGTAAGAGTTAGATGGCAACCTTCAGTTCCCACTAGCAGAGTTTTGACCAGAAATAGGGACTCATGGTCTGGCTGCTCAGGGTGTTTCTCAACCCAATCGCTGCCTTCACAAAACTTTCCCAAGTTCTTGGGTAAGTGACCCATGAAGACCAAATGGGAGCTGGACATGAGTCACTGGACTTGAAGTTACGCACACAAAAGCTTTGAGACATGCTATATTAGTCAAAACATCAACTGTTTTCATAGTGTTTATGATATTGGGAACATTTTTGTTCATGAATGTACTTGTTTGCTTAAAGGGAATAGCTGATACTTTGTGACTAAAGAATGTTGTACATGCCTCTTTTTATAAATGAAACACTGCCAGGTTGGAAAGTCTGCCTTGCAATGAACTCACAGATTCRGAAAGATCAGAAAGAATATTTGAGCATCTACTCTGCTTTCTTACATACCACAAACTATTGTTACACCTGTATTAAGATCAGTATCTTCAGTTCCACAGAAATATAATTTATATTAGTCAAAGTCCAGAATGGCATCCAGTCCAATGCCATGGGTGGGTTCTTCCTCATTTTGACTCATAAAGCACGATTGCTTTATGCCTGTTACTGAGTAGGCAGATCAATGAGAGCTTCCCCAGTTATGTTCAGATGTCAGTACTACTGAGGGGCAGGATTTTGGAAAGGGCCATCTCTTGTGGGTGCAGCTGTTTGTCTCAAGTCCTCTGTCTGTGTTTTTCACCCACGGTAAATTGCAGACACAGATGTTGCTGGTTAGGATCTGCCAACCTGTCTGAACTTGTAAAGCAAGTAATTAATTGCTGAACTACCAGGGCTCGCCGTTTATTTGAACTGAGCCTGCACCATCACACCCGCAGAAGCGAAGGCTCGTTTGAGGCTCAGCTGAAAACCAAGCAAACCCAATGGCCTTTTCATCCTCAAAGGAAAAACCTCCACCCAGCCTCAACTTGGGTGAATCCAATGCTGCTGTTGTGGTCCTAGTGGGTGATTTGATCTCTGCTGTATTCAGCCGAGTTACAAAGGAAAGCAGATGCTACGGCTGCATCTGGAGAGCCTTGCAGCACATGTCACCGTTAACCAACGGGTGCTCTTGGAGGTGGGAGAATATCTGCAGTTTCAGATGCCAAAAGGGTCTTCTAGGCAATGGGAGCAAGCTCTCAGGAGAACACATTACTGTTAGGTGATCCAAAGACAGCAGGGAGAGGGAAAATCTGCATTTTCTTGTTGACTGTTGTACCTGATATGCATGAGGGAGAGGGATGTACAAAGCAAAATGTGAGCAAAGGTTTCCTCAACTGTGTGTTGGCGGGGAGGGTTTGACTTTGTGTTGTTCTTGTTGCTAACAACGTCAGATGGGTCTAACTTTCCAGCCTGCTCAGGATGAGACAAACAGCCAAAGAAGCATCAAAGTGAATGGGTGTTTTTTGATCAACGTCGGAGAGAGTTTGTTTTCTTTCTCCACTTGCCCAATGACACACTAACTTGGATGACTGGTCTGTGACAGAGCTGGTTGGAAAATGTTAGTGGAATAATGCAGGAAAAGAGCAAATATTTTTACAAATGGTAGTGACAATATTTTTACCTTGGGTCAATCCACATCAATAGGATTTTGTTTTTTCAGTACAAACAGTTCAAAACTCCCATTGCCAAAATGTACACAAGGGACAAATATGCATGAACACTGGTTATGAAAAGGTGTGTCTGGGATGAATGTACTGTAAAACTGCACCTAGCCTCGTAGCTGGAACATCTGAGTAATTAGCATGTTTCCTCTCCTACTCAGAGGTTCGTGTATATGCTTGCCCTTTGCACGGTTTTTTCTCTTAAGGGAGAGCTGTGAAGGAGGTAGCTTGCAGAAACATTTGTTGGTCCAAGTGCTGTGTACTCATAACCTTGTACTCAGTGGCCATCTTGCAGCCATGTCTAAAGGCAGCTTGGAAAAAAAATGTAGACTGTTAGAATTTAGACAATAAATGATATCCTAATTCAGCGCATTTCCTRGTAGGTACCTCACTAATAAGGATCTGAAGGAAAACTCTCCCAGCATCATCTGGAGGAAGGACATTTACTCTGGAAATGTGCTTCCYGCATTGTCCCTGGTAGCTCCCCAGTGCGCTGGTGAAGCCTCTTCTGCTGCTAACTCATCTTTTGCTTCTCTACCAGATGTGAAAAGTCATCCCTGAGGGCTTGTAGCTAGATAACCTCCTCAAGGGAAACCTTACAAGGAGGCATCTGCCTCTGTAAGGGCCTAAGATGGAAYAAACTTAAATGGCCTGTGATCAGTGGGATGTCCCTGAGGTCATACACACATATAAGGCTCGTTGTCTTCTCCATTAAGAAAATCTAGTAAAATATATACTGTTTGGATTACCATTGTTTGATAAGATAGATTAATATTAGCATAGACCCCAAACCCTGGAAATGATAGTCTCATTAAAAATGTCATGAGAACCTTGACTTTTGAGACACAAAATAGAAATTTCAGTTAGGGAAGAAAGCAGATGTGTTTGTGAAAATTCTACCATAGCAAAGGTGATTGAAATTCTCACTATTTAGAARTATTGATAAGATTTGTTGATAAAGATATAGCTAATGGATGACAAAATACAAAAAAAAATGAGGGGAGAGGGGTTGCATAATTCCTTTGAKCTCTCAAGTAATTCTCTTTTACCTAAACTTAAATTTGAACTATAGCATTATTGCTACATATTTAGCAGTTCTAGTAACTTCTGACTAGCCTGTGATTATAAAATATTTCCATGTAAATAATGCAGGACTTATATTTAAAAGAAACGTGCAGACTCAATGAAGTGCCCTTGATAAACAGTTTGGGATTGCTGATTAATTGGAACTAAAAACAGATGAGAATATTGAACATATGTTCTTATTCAGGCTCCCTGGAGGATTTGTCAGGGAGCTTGGCATACGTTAATCATTGCTTGGAATGGATTTCATAGCTCATCTTGTAGTTTTGCACACACAAAACAATCAATCAATATAAAGAGCATGGAGTCATCTGTCTTTGTTAATTAGAGGTCTCAAATGGTTTTCATAGTAAAGGCTAGTAATTAAGACAGAATTAGAAAGRAAGCACTTAGATGTGGTCTTGCCACCTCAGGGTCTATAAGCAGCGAGAGGAAGAGGGTAGATCTCCCCAAAATCATGAGATACTTTGGGTCTAYGAGGTTTTTGGCACTGGACATATGTTCAAATGCAGTGTTTGCTCCCAGCTGCTGTGAGAGGACAGTGCTCAGGCTGCCTGGTGGACAACTGTCTTACCATAAGGGGTGGCTGTGTTAAGATTTATTGAGACTCCACAGTATAACCCTGGACACCTAAAGCATTTCTTAAAACGCTCTGGCTGATGCTCTGGCATCAGCATTTCAAGGAATATTGGACATAACTCTGAGGAATGTGCTCTGCTTTTGGTTTCATCCATATACCCCTATCAATCACTCACCTTCCTGGGTGCTCCTGGAGTACCTGGTAGACGCTGATCTGGAAGGTCTCGTTATCAAAGCGCTCGCGGATGTAGTCCTTATATATCCTGAACTCGGCCGCAGTCACCGCTTCCCCCTCTGGGATTCTGGAGAGATCAAACCTGAACTCGCGGTAGTGGCAGCGCTGATGGTGAAACTCGCGGTCGTGCTCCACTGGAACAGAAAAGCAGCCCATTAGACACCGGCACCGTCCTCTCTCCAGCCACCAACACACTGCGAGGAGTCCCGCAGAGCGGGCAGGAGTATCTGACTCCACCATCTCACCCTGCTCTTCGGCACCTACGAAATACACGACTCTGTAGGAGTTAACAGAAGTATATACATATTTAGACTCTCTTTGAAGCAGTTTTGCAACTGGCTGGTATGGGGTGTGGATGACCGTTGTCTTTTAATGATCCTGGCAGCTTCATTCTTGACAACTGACTCTGGACTCTTGCCACCAATAACGGCTAAGCTGCTGCGTGAAGGATCCCAAACAGATGGGGCATTTCAGAAGTGCTGCTCCTCAGCCTAATTCTGCTTATGAAAACTAAACGCACACATACACATGTACAAATCCCAGTCCTTGAGCCTCTTTCCATGCTCAAGGTCCACACTCAGAGGCAGCAGGGAGAAGAGAGCTGCTCCATGGGGCTGAAGTATTCCTCAGAAAACATCTCACACGATCAGGAAGTAAATGTTCAAAGAAAATTACTATGAGGTAGTAAGCAAGAAACTTCTTTATTTTATCAAGAGCCTCCAACAGTGACTTTGCAATAAAAAAGGCTGCTAGATTCCTCCGCATTATGTGTTGCAGTGGCCCCTTATGCCAGTGGGTGATAACTGTGCCCGTCACGCCGATATACAACGGGTTGCCTTGTGTAACGCTGCTTGGCGAGGCAGAGGGCTCGTGTGGTGAAGAAACAAAATTGTGAAGACCGTCCTTCCCACCAGCTCCCTCAGCCCTTCCGGCAAAGGGGAGCAGTGTCAGCGCCCCATCCGGCGCACACAAAAGCGGAGCACCCTTCTTGGAAGAAATCCCAAATTAAACAGACAAGTCAGACAAAGGGAAAGGGGGAAACGGAGGTACGAGGGGATGAAGCACCTCRGCTGAGGTCACGCAGCGTGGCCTTGCGAGAGCTGAGGTTTGACGCGGGGGCTTCCCCAACGTCCCTGTCCCGTCCGCTGTCCACTTGACCTCCCTGCAGCTCGAGTGCACAATTCGAGTAGTTAGCTCTGAGGCTTTCTTGGCAAAGAATGTGTGTCTTTCTACAGGCCTGATTCTCTTCTGGCAGCAGTAAATCCATTGTGTAAATCCATTGACTTAAATGGAATTACTCCTGAAAAAAAAAAAAAAGCGGAGTTTTTCAAGCCTGACTCTGTGAAGTGCGATTTAAATTTAGTGCTACAGCGCACTAATGTGCATTAGCGTCCGTGGTTAAGCACACACAAGGCACTYCCTCATGGTGGGGACGGAGCATGGAGAGTCCCCGGGAACCACGGAGCGCCCCGAGGCCCCAGAGCAGGTTTGACGCTGTTTTACTGGCCAAGGCAGCTGGCCAGGACTCTCCTTCATCCTGCACGTTAGTCCCGCTGGGAGTCGGGGCTCTCCACCGGCCACTGTGTGATAGCTGCTCGGGGAAAGAAACACATCAAAGCGCTTGCTAGTAGCTGGGATTCGTCTTGGAGGCGTGTTTTCGGCATTAAACCCCTAAGCTTTCCAAGACGGAGGCAATTGTGTTCAGCAAATACTTTTACAGGTTTCCAGCATCGCGTGCAGCCTTCGGAAGATGCCTTGGTCTCTCGCGGACCCTGAAGTGGGGCATACTGTGCATATTTGTCAGTGCTGGGAAAGGACTTGGCAGGCTAAAACTGYCCTGTGAGTGTTAGCAGTGCTATTAAATGTGCCTCAACCTCTTTCTTCCCAGATATTCCCAGCAGACTAAGATACAAAGAGTATGATTTCAGTCCCAGAGGAATTTGTTCATGCCTAAATTATAGAGGGGAGGAAGAAATATTTCAGTACGGAGCAGCTCCTTTAACCACAGCTACAGAAGAAYGCACTTGTTGGGTGTTTTTAATTATATTATGGATAACATCACCCGCACGGTGTGCTTCAGAGTGCTCTAATGGTAGGATGTACAAGTGTGATTTGCTTCCAGCACCCTGAGATGGATGAGTTTTCAAAGAAAGGTGGATGCTCCTTCTCAGCGTATCCATGTGACGATAGCTCTCTTGGCCCACACCAGCCTCTAKCTGTGCTTTGTGCTCACAGCCTGACAACAAACACATGAAGATAAAACTTTATCAGGTGCTGCTAGGGCCCACAGTGACTTCCATTCTAGAGCCCGAGAAAAAATGTGTCACATTAGTAGGGAAAATTAATGGGTCAGGGCCATAAAATAAAGATCCCCAAAGTCTGAACTTTCCCATGCTTTGCAGATGTTTGGATATAGGGTTTTGGGTTGAGCCATCTTTAGTGTGAAAGCAAACATTCCTGTGGCTATAGTCATTAAGATCATGAAAATATGTGGATATGTAACTGAAGAAAGAATCCCAAGAAACCCTTCAACTCAGTGTTTATTGTTTTTCCCCTTTTTTCTTTGCACTCTGGACCTATCTGCTGACCCAGAAGTAACAAATCCTTTCAGAACTAATTTATGAGAAACACTGACCCTGAATCAACATCTGTTAGATGACTGCAGTAAATCTTATTACATAATTAAACACCAAAATCTATGTTAAAATATCGTTAAGGGTCTGACTTGAACTCATAAAAGTAAGACTCTTCATTATGAAGGCTGAAATCCTATCCTTAATTCATGCTGCTGTGCTTTGGTATTTGTGAACATATGGTACAGTATATATGATCATGCACTTTTTGTAGACCCCAGTAATACCTTAAGCACAACAGCATGAGGCAAGCAGGGGAGTGCTCAAGAAGCTGGAGTTTCCTGGGTTTGATGGGTGTTAGTCAGACCTTTGACAATACTGCAGCAAGGTTGTTTCCAATTAATTACCTGAGGAGTTTGAAAAGAGGAGTGTTTAAAAAAAAAAAAAGAAATAAAAAGGAGGGCAATGGTATTTTAGCTGTTCACTCGAGCCAAGAGAATTGCTACAGCTCTTTGAATATGGTTAGTTTCTCCATTAGGTCTATAAAATATGTGATCCCTATTGACACAATACACCATAATAAGAAACTTTTAGTCATTCTTAAAGTATTAATCTCAGTTGTTCATCAGCTGTTTGAAAAGCACCATTAGAAGTTATCACAGAGTATGAAAGCTTGCTGGATGTAGTTAATGGTCTGTTTGCCCAAATATCTTTGTCCTAGGTTCATGGTTCCTACAAAGCATTGCCACTCAATGGTTTTTGGCTAGTGGTTTTAGTCCAATTCCTACCAGGGAGGCTCCTGTTTTCAAACACTGGAAATTGTAGCTCAGCAAGTGTCACAATTCAAAAGCCTTGGCAAGGCAGCTGCTTGGAGAGGAAGCCAAAGCTTTGGATGTGGCATCAAAGGATGAAAAATGAGAGAGGGAAGAACACCCTTGAAAAATAATTCTGCTATAAATCAGACAGTGTGCCTTCACTGCGGGAAGACTTTGGATTTCTTCCACTGAAAGAAACTACCTAAAGTAAAGGCACCTCTCCATTTCTTGAAGTGGTCTTGTATTTTGGAGGCATAAACTCTGTATACAAATTATGATCTAACTTAACACAGGGGTTCAAAAAAGGGGTTCATAGGGGTGCCTGGCATGCTAACTGTGGCAGTTATCTGTGGCTATGCTAGGTGGTGATCATCAGACACCTCTTTGGCGAAGGGCTTTTTGGTCAAGGAAAGACCAAAAAGATGAGACCCTAGCGCTGTRCCAGGGAGATGGACAGCAGATTCACAAGAAAATAAGTAAAACCAATAAATAGTGCAGAGGACGACTAAAAGGATCAAAACAAGCGCATAGCGTTAGGTTATCAGTAAATTTGCCYCACCTTTGTGGCAAACACACAGGTACGCTTTGAAAGTCTGGCCGCGGCTATCTGTGCACAATCTGAGCCCTGCGCAAACCGCAGTTACCCATCTGATACCGACAGGGCTCCTGATCTCTCTGAAGTCTTTTGGTCTCCCAAACCTGCTCTGTTGTGGCTTTGCAGTGGTGCAAGCTGAGGCAATATGGCATAGCTATGCAACAACAGTGACACTTAAAAGAAAACATGATGGATAAATGTGCTGAGGTGTGAGGGAGCCAAGTATCAGATCCAAAAATATGGGAAAAGTGAAGATAAAATGCCTGAGAATCTATGGTACTTGTTGTAACATGCTCTAAAGTGTACTCTTTTTTATAAGAAGGAAAACTTTAAGCTGTTAAAATGCATAACTTACGGCAATACAGCTGATAGCAGGACCAAAGAGGAGGACTAGGCAGAAAAGCCGTGTTTCATCATTTTTGCATTAAAATATGTGATTACTATAAATTTGGGCTGCCACTATTTTAAGCTCCTTTGTAAATCATTACTGGTAAATTAAAAGCTGATCTGAGCTAATTCTGTACATAGTGCTCAGACCACTGGTTTTGTAAAACAGATTAATGGCGATCAAGGCTCATGCCATGACAAGCAAGATATAAGCATAGCTTATAATACTTACATTATTCCTGTCACACAGGCCAAGAAAACCATAA
This sequence comes from Nothoprocta perdicaria, assembly GCF_003342845.1. Lineage (NCBI taxonomy): Eukaryota > Metazoa > Chordata > Aves > Tinamiformes > Tinamidae > Nothoprocta > Nothoprocta perdicaria. The sequence goes on from NW_020455532.1 coordinate 7,765,314, forward strand.
AATGGCAGCTTTTGTACAAAGCGCAGTAGCAGTTTGTCATTCATTAATGCTCTGTATTAAACAAAGGACCGAGAATATCACAGGAGTAATCTCCTTAGTCTGATTGTGTTACAATAATTATTACAGACTGATAAAGAGCTAATCAAAGCCCCAGGGAAGTCAAGTGAAATATTTACACCAATTTCAAGAGAGTCCACTTCTGTCATGCAAGAAGGTGAGCAAAACACTCACCTATGTATTTTTATGTTCCTATTCTCTAGGGAGAGAGAAAAAACTCTTTTTCACAGAGCAAACTTGATATGAATAGATTCTAGGTTCAGCCCGGTGGACTAAAAACTTCAGTGATCCCAGATTTCTTTTCCCTGGAACATTTAGATGATGCACTTGGAATGTATTTTGAATACTTAAAGTGTAAACATTTACATTCTCCTGTTAATGTTCTTGCTTGATAATATGTTAATTTTTTATAACATACTTTAAGAATAATTATCTCATTTATTGTAGCGATCAYGAGTGGAATAATTACGTTATTATCAGGTTGAAAAATTAGAAAGCTACTTGCTTCTAATTTACAGTGAAGAAAAAAAAAAGCACTTAAAAGGAATGTGTGCTGGGGTGTCTGTAACTTCTTTACTCCCAAAAAAGGCCAGAAGGGATTTGTAAAGGACTTTAATCTCAAATAGATTAAAGGTCCTGAATTCCTRAGAGTGAAAGATAAGTCAAAGGAAAATAGATTCCAAAAGACAACACCCCCTCGCTCGGCCTCCAAGCCCTCTGAGAGGTGCAGCTTCAGAGGCATCGGCGCCGCTGCCGGCCAACGCTGCTCCACGAAGCCGAGGGAAAACCTGGCATCGTGGGGCCCGTCTACCTGCCTCATCCCGCCCAGGACYGGCGAGGGAGGAACTAACACGGGCGAGCTTAGTGAGCAGGAAATCGCTCTCTCTTTTCCTCTGATCACTGCAGATACGGAGAAAACAAACAGGGATCCTGGAGGGCTGCCAGGCTGGTGCAGCAAGCACAYGGGTTTGAGCCTTCCTGGGCAAACCAGCTTTGGAGTTGCACTGCTTCATGCAGCAGTGCAAAAATCTTGCTTGGATTTTCATAGAAAAGCTAGTTTTAATTCTCTCCAGCTCAGCCCATGAGCCACGATCGCCTTCAGTCCTCGTAAGTGCAGGCTGTCCTTTCCACTGCTGTCACTCCGGCTGCCTCCCTTGGGAAAGGGATGGATGCTGCTGGAAGATACCTTCTCTGTGCCCAGAGGAGTTTCAGCAGGACCACATCCGTAGCCTGGCTCAGGGCATGGCCACAGGTCCCAGCAGAAGGAAGGAGGGACCCGCAGCCACAGCGGGAGGGATGGCAGGGCCACCCCGAGCTTCGGGTTTGCCGTGGTTGGGAAACTGTGCTGTAGRTTTTTGGGATGCCAAATATGAGACCTCTTGATGAGATTCTAATTAACAGTAATTAAATGTTCCCTCTATAAATTGCATTTCTTTGTCTCAAAATTGATGGATAAATTCATGTTGCTTATGAAATATAGGCCTTTTCTCCTACATTAGGGAGCTTCAAGAAGGAGGGAACCAATGTGGAGTGGGATCTGGAGGGGTCCATAGCTGAAAAGACCTATCGGGTGGGAATCCTGACTGCACAAGAAATGCAAGGTCAGTCCTTGTATTTTTCTTAGGAAAAGGAGGAGTAKAGTAAAGATTGCAGTAATGTCCTGCCAAGCCACAGTCTGCTAAGGCGCATGTTTCCCTCCTCATGGTGCTTGACAGCAGGAGTTACAGGAGCAGATGCAGTAAATTTATAATGGCAAGAATTTGGGAATGTGAGGTGCTGTGATTGGTTTTCATTTGCTTCATCCTCTTGGCTAAAAGATTTACATGCTGACATCAGGGAGCTAAAGCAGCAGCTAAAGAAATGCATAAAGGAAGAGTTAAAGAATATAAATTGGGAGTCCTGTAAATGTCCTGGGCTGTGTATAACTGAAGTGAAAGCTCTGGTTGCAGGAGTGCTAGGGCGGCATTCAGASGGCTTTTTCTCACTAGATACCTGATGGTCTCCATCCCCTCGGGGCCAGCGCAGCACCGGGAGCTGTGGAGGAGCTTGCAGCCGAGCCCCGGTGCTCAGGGACCCGCTCTGCAGCCGGGGAAGGCCGGGAGAGGTGTCAATGCATCGGCTGCTTGGTAAACGCAGGGTGAGGCGAGGCTGAGCCCTGCCCCGGCTCCTGCTGTACACCAGAGCAAATACATTAATTTCAAATGAGATCAAAACCAGGCTCCAAAAATGCTGATCGCCAACCCCAAGAGTTTAGAAAGCAGGAGGGATTTAAAATATTTCAGTGCTCACGGCTGCAAAGTGATCCCGCGAAAGCATTTTCGTTCTGAGAGAGAAAAACAGAAAGCCCTCTGGAGTTAATATTCTTCTTTTACCATCACTTCATTTTTTCAGCTTTCAGCATGAAGGTGGTGTTGCCAGCAAGACCACCTAGCCACAAACCCAGCAGGGAGCTTCCAAAATTCTCCTAAACACAGCCTCCTTGTTACAAATTCCAAAGTGGTAATAGCAGCGGCGCGTATCCCATCTGTGCCAGGGCGAAGGCGCGGGCTCCCTCTTGCTGAACGCAACTTGGAAAGATCCTTTCCGTCCACACATGCATCAGCATTAGCCATTTCTTTGTCAACAAATCCCTTAATACATACCCTTTCTATCATGTACAGATGTCCAAAAAATAATGGCGTACTGTACTACAAGATTAAACACTTTAATGTCAGCATGTGTGTTGCATGACTCGGAACAATGGTATCATTGTGCGTGTGCAAGCGGCGGGCCCGGGGAAGATGGGTTTAATTATCTGCGCAGCGGCAGCAAGTTCTTCCCGCAGAAACGGGGCCTCGGCTCGCGAGGCCTGTGTGCCGCGGAGGTGACGGAGCAGCCGGCCCTTTCTGATGTGCTTCCAAAGGCAGGGGGAGTGTTGCAATCGCTTCAGGCCGCGCTTCGGAGGAGGATGCGGAGCCACCTGCGAGCAACGGAGCGCGCCGGGCTGCGCAGGCAGCAGCCGCCRCATCCTGGCGGCCCATGTGCGACCCAGGAGGCTCCGCGTTTTAAATTCCTGGCRATGGTGCGTGGCAAAGGGAGGCTGTAATAATCCGGAGGACGGGGACAGGGAGGTTTTGGGATTCCTTCTATTGGAATCTCACTGTAGCTACTTGAAGTGCTGGACAGTTAAGCAGTTTCTCCTTCTCTCTGCATTCAGTCTGCATGAAATATGAGGGCAGGTTGTGCACAAGTAACGCGTTTCCCTTGCGGACTCTGCAGTTCCCGTTACACTGAGGTTGCTCTGCCGCGATCAGGGCCAGACTAGATGAAAGGTGCTATGAGAAATGGGCATGTGGGATTGCTCTGTGAGCACGAACCTCGCTTAACTGTAAACCTACCGAGCACAGCCCAAATCCCGATGCTGAGTTTGCAGTGTGCGTGTGTGAACGTGGGGGAAAGCAAAGTTAGGGAAGAATTGTGTTTCTTCAGGGTAGCTTATTTGCAATCATAGAAGTGCCCAGGGCTGCCATCAATCAGGAGCTCCTGCAAAGCACTGAGTATTTCTGCAGGATTTGGGGTGTGAGGGGATAGAGGAAAGGTGGGAGGCTAGGGGAAAGAAAGTTAAATAAATGGGAGCGAAGGTGTTCTTGAGACAACCTCCCACCCGTCCTGCCCTCATCCTCCAGGAATCCAATATCAGAATATTTCCTTAGCAGAACTTTCCTCATTCACTCTTTCAAAATTCCTTGCTTTTTCTCCCCTCCTTTTACCAGGAAGTGGGATCGAAGACAGTGCTGCATGGGAATCRCTGCCTTTCTCCTCCCCTGGCACCTCAGTTTTCTGGGTAGACAAGTTGTGGTCCCTGGTGAAGCTGCTGCTGGGGCGATGGGAAGCTGAGTGCAAGCAGTTATAGGGCTCTTCCCCGTGACTCCTGTCCAGAGCCATCCCAAATCGCCTCCCGCTCCCACACGGCTGCCGGGAGCGGCGCTATCCGAGGCTGCAAGGTATCGAGGTGCCCTGCGCCATCGCTCTGCCSTCTGTGTCCTCTGCGCACGGAGATGCTGTCCCTGCAGGGAGCAGCGTGGCCCCGGGCGGCTGCTCCTTCCAGTTTCGCTGCACAGCACGAGTCCGTCCACGCCGCTGCAAGGCTTCCTGCCTCCCAAAAGCAGCCCTAGCACCTCCTTGAGAAACACCCTTGCAGCCAAACTAAGCAATGAGCAAAAGGACAGGCTGGACAGCACTAACTCTGTCTGTCTTCCCTGTTTTCACCACAACGTGGCCATGCTTGAATGCAGCCYAAGAGCAGAGGCACTAACACATCCCCTAAATCCTGACTCCCGAATGCCTCTGTGCCAGGTGTGTGGTGATGCAGGATTGTGCTTTTCATTTCCCTCTTTGAAACAGAGATGACATCTTGCTGCATGGCACCTTGCTCCCTCTCGCTTTTTGTAATTTGGAGTTCAGCTGGGCTAGTTTCACRGGACTGTGAAATCAGTGGGGTAGCCTGCAGCTCGCATCTGGGGAGCCTGTAATTTGCTCTGAGACTGGAGCCTCTCAAAAACCCCTGATGCAAAACGCAGCCGGCTGCCCCCTTTGCTTGTGCACACAGCGAAAGGAAACAAACCCCAGGCCAGGGCCTGAACTGGTCCCATCAGAAATAATGTGTGTTCAGCTAGGAGAGAGAAGGGGCAGTGTGCTGGGCTACTTGGGATGAAATGGGAACTTTGAAATGSAAGTGGAAATGTAATGGGAATTCTTCAACTTTGTCCAAATTTCAGTTCAGGAAAAAGGGAAAAATGTTTCCCTAAAATGTTTTCAGCCAGGTCTAATCTCATCTCAGGTGAAGGAAGACCTTTTAGCAGTGACTGGTGGCTGCCCGTGTGTAGGTGCAGGAAGAAGGTACCAGTGCTGGAAGCCTCGTTGCTCTTGTGTGGCCCATCCATTAGCACCCACACGCTCCCACGGGAAGCACGAGCATCCCTTTGGGAAGCTGGAGCTGGCAACGCCAGCACCTCCATCTGCACAGAGGACATGCAAAGACTTAAAAAGCACATGATGCAACTACTCRGATGCAATTATTTGATCATGCAGTGACGCAACAGCATCAAATTATGCTCATGCCTTCCAGGAACCACTGCAGGGCAACCTAAGAAGGCTTTGAGTGTGTTTGATAAATTAGGTATTGTCCATAATAAAGAGCTCGAGCCAGGGGCATTGCCCAAGCGTCTCCGATGTGTTTATACAAGCAGACAGCACTGGCTGAATGTGCCACTCGTGCCCTGGAGACAGCGCTCAGGCACCATCTGCAAGGCTGGACTCTTCAGCCTCACTCCAGACCTGCTGGAGGGGACACTGCCAACTAACCGAGTTTCTGCTTCTTCCAAATTTTGCTTCCAGATCATGAAAAACTTCATGAAAAGCTTGCTCCTAAACAGATGCTTTTCAGGCTTATATGCTGCTAATTATCTTTCTACTACATGTTTTTTTTCAAGTTGCCTTCTGTTCTTTATTACTATTGGTGGATTATTATACAGCATAAAGTTACTTAGTGCAGCTAAATATTCAATGACATTTGCAAAACTGATACAGAAGGAAGGACTGGATTCTGGACTGGTACAGCTGGTTTAAGGTATTTTAGAAGTAAATGAAATCAAATGAGAATTTATAATCCTTCCTGAGGTCTGGATTCCATCAGACTAAACTCATTAGGCATTAAGGTGCAGGTGCAGCTAAATAAAGGATTGTGCTCTGCTTTCCTTAATACCATAGATTCACGTCTTGAGTTCAAAATAAAAGTCTTCTAAAAGCACATGTTTATAATGTGCATCTACTGGCAGCATGGGAATGAGAGAGCCCAGCTGATGGCGTCTCCAAGGGCCTTATTTTCACCACGGGAACGGGCCCATTCCTGCGCTGGCGGGAACTCGGTGCACGAGTGGAGGAGTGATTGGCCTCTTTATGCTTATGCATTTAATTTGCATTAGCCTCCCTTTCATCTGCAGAGCAGCTGCCCAAATAGATAATACAAATCTAATTAATCCTTCTCTCCTATTGCATCGCCACAGCCGTTCCAGCATCCCCCGGTTTGTTGCAGCACTTGGGCCTCCACCTGGGCAGGGTTTCCAGGAGGGACACGGCAGGAGAGGCATGCACTGGGAATCCAGCCTTTCTTGTGATTTACAGTGAAGACAGGATATAATCCTAAAACCTGTTCTCCAAGTTCAAAAACATACGACGTGCTGGATTTAGTAGCTTAAATCCCAGATTGAGTTTGTGTTGAGAAAGCATTTTGTGGATATTACAAAACAAYCAGGAGATATCAAGTGAGGCTGCAATAAACTGTCCCTCTTCAGCCTGTCCATGCAGTGACAAACTTCTGCACCTTTCTAGGTCAGACTGTTTGGGACAACTGGTGCTGCTGCTGCCTTGGGGCCAAGAACTACCCCAGGGAAAGGTCCAAGTGTGCAGAGGTGTGAATTTCTCAGGTGTCCTATCTGTGGTAGGTCCAGGGRTGTTAAGACTGTCTTCTGAGATGGGTTTATTTGATGGAGATAYGGCGTGGGAGGCAGCATTTTGGAAAATAATGATTAGAGACATGAATTACTGCTTCAGGAGATACTCCTGAGCACAGCACCCTCCTGCACTATGGAAGCAGGGCTTCATGACCCACTTCATGTTTTCCTTCGGGATTATCACAGTTTCTTGAGCATTGAGGATGATTCTGGTAAGACAGGACACAAAAGGGCACAGCTCCCAGCTTGGAAACCTGGGAACTGCGACCACGTTGTTGCCCAGCTGTGATCCTCAGCCCTACRGACACAGCCGCTCTCTGTCTCTTGCCCCCGCTGGACCCTGCAGCATCTGCATACAGCCACACTGCTTTCTAGGAATGTTTGCTCTGGAAAACATTTGTTTTCCTGAAGAAACAGGCAGGGAACTGTTTACTATTTTAATAATTTTGCATAAGGGCCTGAAGTCTGTGAATATTAAAGAACTGTAAGCTGATTACATCCATGTGCAATACTTCAGTTGGGAAATGTACAGTTCTAGTCATCTAGAGTGTTTGCAAGCCTAAATTATTATTACAGACACATCCTCAGGAGGTCACATATATATTCTTATACATATTATATATGTGCGTGTGTGTGTAGAGTGCATGTGCATGTGTCTCCTTTACTCTTTGAAGGCTGGTGGCCAATTCTTCAGGCATAAAATCATGTGAAAGGTAGGAAAAGCTTTTACTGGCAGCTCAATTCCACCCACAGTGTTATAGTAGAGGAAATAAGTCTTTTTTACAAGCCGGCAGCATTGGGGACACCAGCAGCACTAGCTCTTTGTACCACTCGTCCTGGTGCGATGCATGTGCAGGGATCCGAAATAGCGCAAAGGAGAGGACAGCCCCGGCAYGAGGTCCCTCGTGGTGACAAGCACGGCCGCTCCAGGCAGATTTGTCCCTTGCCCACCCGTTAGCACCACCCAGATGGACCYAGCGTGGCAGTAAACCCTGTGCAACACCCTGATTTATTCCTTTTCCCCTACCCTGTAATACRTGCAGGGAAGCCGCTCTCCTGTGATGCTTCTGGGTTAAGGAGCAAAATGAAAGCTAGTGCTTTTGTAAAAACATATTTGGGACCAGTTAAACCTGCTTCTGTATCGTTGTGGACTCTTGCCTGTATTTCAGCATTCACTGAGGCTGTAATACAGCGTAACACTTGGTGACTTATGTGGATACAAAGTCCAATATTCTTGTAATTTGATTAGAATACATGACACAGAGCTGCAGAAACTTCTTATTTGGAGGTCAAAGCTGTATTCACACCAATGAGAGAGGTTTTACACCCTATATCTGATTAGTTTCCCCTTTTCACCTGTCCTCAAATGATCCATCACAGAGAAGTCAGCACTGAAATATCCTGATCTTCTCATTTGGTCCTAGGGTTGAAAGACTGGTCACTCAAAAGCTGCTTTGTTTTTTTGCATTGAAGAACAGGATCTGTGCAGATTGATTCTTTTTCAGCTCTTCTGCAGTTTATTACAGGTATATTTGTGTAATTAGGGGGCCCAGTAGTCATGTTGTTAAAATACAAGTGGGCACATTTATTGTTTCCTCCAAAAGGAAACAACCAATCTCCAGCAGTTCTGGTTTTTCCTTGTCTCAGCTAAACATTTGCTGCTTTATGTAGCTAGCAGATTGTGAGGCTAAAGTTACTTTGCCTTTTTTTCCCTATTCTTTTGGTTAAAAAGAAAAAAAAAAACCTCCTTTCTCTTAATAAATACTGGATTTTTTAAGGCTACGGTCAGAAGGGGGAACTTAAACTCAGCATGATATTTATAGTGCCACACAAGGTTCAGCAAAGTGATGTGCAGTGTTCTTTATGAACATCTAAAAAGTCCCTGTGGGATTATAATTACTGCACAGTAATAAACAAATAAAAGAAGCAAGATTAAAATGTTCAGAATATTTTGAGTGATTGCAGCAATTAGTTTTAAACTTTAAAACCAGGGGAGGKGCAGGTCACTGGCTTTCAGCAAGCAAGAAGGCCAGATAGTGGTTCCCAATAGGGGTAAATAATTAGCATTCATGGTGCAACACATTCTTGAAAGATGTGAATTAATTATTGCTTAAAAATGAGGAAATGAAAAAATGAAAATTATTCATACACAACTAAATTATAAGCACCATAATACAGAATTTCTGATTCATAGTAATTTTTCATCTCCTGCTGGAAYGATAACGCTGAACTTGTTTTCCTTTAGGGAGCCAAATCCAGGGGGGTTTGGAGCCGTGGGCTCCTGCCAGCCCYGCTCCCAGCCCTTCCTCCGCCAGAACCATGTCCCTCCATTGGCATCACAGCACCCAACTGCTGATGCTATATGACTTTATGAGCTTTTCTTTTTTCTTTTGCTCTTTCGTTTGGCCTCCTTTAAAAAGTTCTACTGCCACCACACTGTGGAAKTAACAAGGGGCAAATCCCAGGGAGCCAGGCAGGATTTGCCCCTGTGGCTGCAACCACGGAGGTGGGGGCACCAGGGGCCGAGGCGCAGAAGCCCCTTGCTCCTTTGCACAACCGATTCTCATCCAGAACATCAAAAAAGGCCATTTTAATTCTCGTTTGGAGGGAAGCAGTGCCTTCCTTTCTCCCCTCGTCCTTTCAAGCCAGGTAGCTTTTAAGCGCTTGCCATGAAGATCTAAGCTAAAGGATTTTCCCTGCTMCAAAGCTGCATAGTTTCCCAGGCCAGGTGGACCTGATAGCACCGGCTGCATGCYGAAAAATCTCGTCCCCCCCAGAGGCACTTGAGCCGTAAGCCTTTCCAGATACTGTCAGAATGAACCTGAAAGGGTAGCAGTGCCTGTTGTTTTAGGCCTTAGCTCATTAGGAGGCTGGGCGTCTAATTATAAAACAATCGTCTTTCAACCTCGAGGAATATTTGCAGGAACTTTTGAACCGGGCTGAGCTGGAWGCCTTCAAGATGCGGCTGCTGGAAGTGTGCAATGCTCTGACTTTAAAGGTACCCCAGTAAATTTCACCCCTGTAAAATTTAATTCAACCTGACAACAAGAGAGCCTAACTTGGAAGCTATTGCAGAAAGATAAAGTTGATAACGTTCAGCACGTGACCCCGCGATGCAACAGAAACTTAATACTCTGCGGGTAACATTTTTCCAGCGGTTTAGAAATAGTTTAAGGTAATTTAGGGGAAGGCTTGAGTGACAAAGCCCATCGCTTGAAGTGCCTTTCCTTCACGAGGCACTTTCTAAATTCTTTCATTTCTTTACTCTCAGGAGACTCTTAAATCCCGAGAACCCAAACAGCGCTCGGAGTGTCGGTACCGGCCGGSACTGGCACCGATGGGGGCCACTGCACCTGCTCCAATAAAAGGGGAAAATGGAGAGATAAAGCACAGGGTTCACCCACAAGGGTCTACCAAAACGCCAACAGGTCGCGTTTTGAGTGGCTTCCAGGAGTATAAGGGAAAACACGTGAACAGACAGTGTTTCCATCATCATCAGTTCAAAATAAATTTGATTAAATAGAAGTTTGGTTTTGTTCCGTGCGCACACAACATGTATGTCTAAAGGCTGTGTGATCACGCTCAAACTTCTTTATWAAAGCAAATGATTTTTTTTAGCTGTTCCTAGTGCTCTACACAGAAATTCTCTGTTGGCAGATTCAGTCAAAATCAGTTAATCTGATTTAATGTGTGTACATGTAGTTGTGGGGACTTTTTCAGTTTTACCTTTTCTCATGCTGATTAACATCTTATTCTTAGAATCTAGTCCACAATGATGAGAATAACAACCTTAAAAATACATATCCCTTTGTGAATCTGTGAGTAAATAACTGAATTTGTTGGGCTGGGGAGAACTGCAGAATTATTTGGATAGTTAGCAACAAAATTCACTGCAGAGCAGTTATTTGGGGCACAAGTAATATGCCCCAGAATGTCTGATAGATTACTTAAAAAAGCCTAAATGACAAGAAGCATTAAGTAATAGCTAAACAAAGGATAAATTACGTTAAGCATTTGCTTTGATCATCAGCGGTTGTGCTGTTGTTCAACACCCCCAATATTTCCCTATTTCTTTCACACATATGCACACAAGAATTAAATACAAAATGTCATGAAAATTCCTAAGTATCATTTAATGCTGGCAGCCCTGCGCTGTAAAGCCATTTATATAAAACTGTGGTTGGCAGCTCTCACTCTTCCATGGGAACAAATTAGCATTGGCATTCCAAACACAGGAAAGTAAGGAAATTAGAAACACAGTCTATATTTGGCCAGCGCTTTGAAATACTGTACCATGCTACTGATGTCAATTAATGAAAAGCAGGATTTTGCGGAGAGGGTCTGGTTTTGAAACACATTAACACACGTTAAACATGTTTGCACAGGAACTGGATTGTAAGCATCTCGGTTCCAAAACAATAAAGCAATTACACTAAAACTTGTAGTCTCAGAGTTGCCATTAATTCAATCCACTCAGTCTGGATCGCTGCAGGATTTTCCCTGCCTTCAACATGCACAGACGCGAGCAGCCCGTTGCCCTGCGCCTGGAACCCAAGGCAGAGCATCCACCGTTAGGCGAGGACTATGTATAAACAGCAGAATTATGTGCTTTAAACCCACCTAGACCGGGTGCCAGTTTCAGAGACGTCTGGACTTTGGGAAGAGCGATGTGACTTAGGACTGCTTCAAGCCACCTCCCCTGCAGCCCGGCCCTCGGCAGAGCCCTGTGCTCGCGAGACGTCCAAGGCTTGTGGCTGTCCCGCGYGCAGGGGCAGCGCAGAGGGCAGTTTATCTGCTGGCACCTCCGGCCCCGTGGCACGGCGCCAGCGCGGAGCTCGGCCCCACCGCCCTCACAACACACTGTTTATTTGTACTGCGATTCAGATATTTGGATACCAGGAATCTTTCACCRCTGCAGTTTTTCCGTATGAAATATGTCTTGTATTAAGAAATATCAGTTTTGGGTTTTCGTCAAGCGCTGTTTGTTAAAGGCTGTTTGTTGCAAAGTTGGGAATTCAGCTGCAGTTCAACAACATGGATTCGGCTAATAATGATAAGCAGTGACTAATAGGAGCTAGTTCATGTTTTGATTACTTGCAGTAAAGGAAACCTCCCTCAAAAACAATTTCAAGATTAGGGGAGAGAACTGTTTGAAGCTCTAGCAGGAACTACTGCCTGCTCATTATTTCAACACAGGGGCATTTCTTTGGCCCRGTTCTGCTCACAATTGTGCTAGTGTAAATCCAGAGGGAATTTATTGGAATTAYTTTGGACGTTCAGTTGTATAAATGAGACCATAGGGCCAGCTCCAGTAGAACTGTGACAATTGACACTAAATGAMGACCTAGCCAAGAATTTGCTCTTGGGTTTCCGTTTTCCAAACATAACGTGTGTGCATAACTTTATCCATGTGATTAGTTGTAGTGAGTAGTCACTTTTACTTCCAACATTTGTGGAAGAAGGATCTTAATCCTGACACCAAGCAGCTCGCTCATTTCTTTAGAAGCTCCTTCCCTTTAGAAAAGAAATATATGTGTATATAAAGCAACAGATATATAGATATATACACATGTGTATTTATATATGTAATTAATTCAAGAGGACATTTTGATGCAGATCCCAGAGGAGACGACTGTACCACTGGAAAGGACTGAAGTTAACAAGGTGTCTTAATGCTGTGTGTATATCAACAGGTAGTCTCTTTATCTGGCCTGCTATCAAAATTTCCTTACGCTCTTGCTCAGGTGACTTCATCCATCACTGCAACTTCTCACTGGTATTCATCAAGTTAGAACAATTTAGATGTGTAAAACTAAATGTGTTATCATTTTAACCACAAATTAACAGTTTCTATATAAATATTAGCATTTCCTCACTTGGTCCAAGGATAGAAGCCATTACGGCACTAACAGTATATTTGATTTAAACTAATTAAAACCAGAGGCTCTTGCAATTTAATATATTGATTTTACCAGTGGGACTTAAATCTTTTATAATAAGTGTACACAGCTGCAGCGCTCACCCACCACCACTTTTAAACCTAATCCCTGCATTCCTCCTGACAATAACATGACAGGATCCACACATCCCAGTATTAGCCTTAACCCCGGTGACACTGCCAGAATGTATTAAACTAAAACATAGCAGTGTCCTATTTAAAAGGAGCCTGTCAACAGCCCCGACTGGGCTTTAATAGTTATAATCTTTTTTTTAATTAATGGTTCCAACCACTTCTGCAACCTTCTCGCGCATGTCCTGCCTCTGCCCCACCAGAAAAAGCGTTTCAAGTGTATTTAGGGAGGGAAAGGGAAAACGTGGCCTCATGCTGCCCACCCGGCAATTTGAAAATGAATTAAATTCCCTCTAGAAATGGTCTGTATGCTCAAAGGAAGCCTGCTCATGTCTGCTCCGTGGGAGCCAGGGTGTTTCACAAGTTCATTCTGCTCCAAGCTTTCTCTGCTTGCTAATTCTATAGCACCGAGTGCTGCWTATGCCCATCCGGGTATATACCTGGGATGCATAAGCCCATCCCATCTGGAATGGTTTTGGGATGGACCTGTTGGGGCTTGAGAGCTTCCAGCAGCGCGAGGTGGAGGAGAGGGAGGAAGAAATGGCTGAGGGCCTGGCCTGATGTATGGGCAGAGCCGTGTGATCGCGAGCAGGCACTCGGGACTAGCATTTAATCTGCTTTGTTTCAAGTGGGAAATATGTGAAGATCAAATAAGTTCAAACCCAGGTCAAATATCCTTGAAAATCTTTGATTTATATAAGCAGGAAAATGAAGTTTAAAAGAAGTGATTATGAAAGGGTTACTGAAAACACAGCTGTACGCRCACTCTTATATCTGAGGCTCTCCAAAGAAAAACTGTGTGACATCTATATTAACCTTTGGCTGTACACCAATGACGGCCTGTAGTGAGCTGGAATGCAAGGCAGCCCCTTCCAAATTTTAACACAAGCCAGGTTACAGCTGCAAATGCCTGCAGCCCGTGCTCACTTTATAAAGTATTCCCCAAAGGAAATTTTTAACTGTTATAGAATCTTTTTCTAATACCCTACAGTGTTAAAGCTTGTTATTAAAGGGCAGAGAGATGGCTCACGATGCCAAACACTTGTCAACAAAATGGATAGCCAGATGGTATGAAATAAAAGGAAACTTGGGGGCTCTTCGGCTTCTTGATTTACATTAACAAAAGCCACTTTCATGTGCTCCTTCCAAGAATGACTAATCTCTCCCCCCCTCCTTTATTTTTTGCCAGCATTAAACAATGTTGTTCGTTCTATAATCAACCATGAGACAAATTAACAAATTGCATATCACTTGCACCGGTTCTTTTAAGAAGTATTCCGAGCAAGTCTGTTTACCGAGTCAAGATTACCCACATGAGGACAGCTCAATTATTTTTAGAAGAGTGGCTCAAAGTGATCTAGAGGATATTTACTCCTTACTTACTGTTTACAATCTTGAAATTCAACTGGTGCAGAAAATGCTTTGTATTTTTTCAGAAGTTCTTAAAAGGGATCAGTTTGTAAACTTGATTTGTACCTGGTCTGAAATTAAATTCCAGCTAATTAAATTATAGCAATAAATTTTGTAAGATTAGTCAGTAACTAACTGGCCAACTCTGTCAGGCCACTCTGGCCAAATTCTCTTTTAATATACATGTAACTTCATTCTTGACACAGATCCATTCCCCATCCGTCCTAGCACAGGTGTAGGGTAAGTCAAAATGCAGCCTGTGAATTAAGAGGTTATAAATCTAAACCACATTAATTGTCAAGACTTTACAGTAACATTACACACTAAGTTCAAAGCCCCTTGCAGCGCAGCCCTGAAATGGAGCACCTGTATTCTGGTTCCTCCCTAGCAATACCCAGTATAAATTCTTAGGATTAAACATGCAGGCTATCTCCATAGAAATAAGTAATATGGTTTGTTGTACTTTTTATTTATTTTCACCATGTGGGCTCTTACTTACTCCAATCTAAATCTTTACTTTTCCAAGTTTTCCCTGAAGTTGTATGACTAGAAAGATGGAAGAACTAAGAATAAAGGGAAAGAAGGTGAATTCATAGATAAGTATTTGGAAAACTGGATTAAGACAACTTGCTTATTGAAATTTAAAGGTATTTCTTCTTTACTCACTTCTTCCATTGCTAAGATGAAACTTTATGACACTTGCTCATTGTGATGGCTCTAGTATAGTAATAAAAGCCTACCTGTGAAACGCAATGCTCACAGGGTATCTCTTACAAAACTAGGACACAGTTTACTACAGTCTGCCTTCAGCAATTCAGCTCTGGCTTAAAAGGGATCATTGTAGCAAGTCTCCCCCAAAAATATCAGTTATACAATAGATCTTCTAATTTTCCCTGAATGTCATAGAAAACTGTACATATCAAAGCAGGTGTTGTGTTTGACTATATACGTGAGTGAGTGGCTGGCCTAATTCATTAAAACGTCCATAAACAAGCCTGTCTTTGTCCTATAAAGATGAAAGACCAATGACTATAATGGGATGAAAGGTGTGCACAGTGATGAAGAAAGCTATTATAGATCTGTGTCCTTTTTAAACTCGTCCTGGCAGGCACTGTTGACAAGGGAACAAAACAGTGCAGATAAACCTCTGAAATGTGCCCTGCTGCTAATAATTCCACCTGTCTTTTTCAAAACCATTGGATTTTTCCTGCCCTCTTCCTCCTCGCTGACCRTGCTGACAGCAATTAAGTAAAACGATACTGTGAGTGTATATGGTTAAAATGTAAGGTACTTGATAAAAAAAAAAAAAAGTTTTCACTCATAAGTAGATATATCTACAAGGTATTTTTTTTTTTTTCAATTTACTGGTTAATTCCACTCTGATCACAAAAGAGCTGCATCCAAAAGCATTAGGGCCCTCAGCTTTAACTGCTGTTATTCCTTCCCCATGGGCTGCAGAGAGGGCCTTTCCCAGGAAGCAGGGCTGGAGCATGCGGATGCAGAGAGCCACAAGCAGCAGGAGCACCACTTGCTTCCCCAAAATAAACTTCACTGGTCGCTTATTTTTCCTAAAGGCTCCACTTTGCTGCAAGGAGAGCACAAGCGTGAGCTCTGCTGTGGCTGCTCCAACGTCCCCGGTGCCGCGTGAGCGGCTCTGCCGGCGCTTGGGCTGCACGTCCYGCGTGCCACCGGGAGCGATGGCAGCGGCACCGCTCGGATCGCCAGGGGCAAATATTTGACCAGCAGAGGCGCTTTTGGCTGCTCAAATATTTGATTTTGAATGTATCTTTGCTGATCGGYTTAAGCATCTCGCAGCGATTAGACAAACACTGTAAGTGTAAATGGAAAGCATTAGTGCAGCCCCAAGGCCAAACGTAATTGCTAGAAGCCTGCTGGGGAGCTTGTGGTGTTTAATAAGAAAGTGCAGCTCCTGCAGACTGCGGCTCTAGCAGCGTTCCGGGCCGCAGCATCGCGTGATGACCGTGCTGGCAAGGCCCCCAGATGTTGTAATTACTAACGCGTGTCCCAGAGCCCACGCGGCTACCGATATTGTGCATCTCGTTAAGTGCTGGGGTCGGACGGGAGCGCCGTGGCCGCGGGCGCTGCAGAGCGTCGGGTGCACGGAGCTGCAGCATCGCYGGGGCGTAGGGGGGCTGTGGGGCTGGGGTGCCCGTGGGCACTGCCATGGGCCGGCGCTGCCCTCGCTCCCTGCGGGGCCCTTGGCTTGGGCGGCGCTTGCAGCCGCTCTTGGTTTGGAAGCGCTACCCAGATTTTGCCATGAACTTGCAGGCACCCAATCTGTATGGCTGGTGGTTTTGGAGCTGCACATGACGGGGGCTAAAAATGGATGGAGCAAGGCAGGGTCTGTAATTATATATTTAAAATAGCCTGCTCATCCTTTCACTCAAATCCAACCGATTCAGCCCAAACAGGCGTGCAGTCTGCAGAATGCACGGAGCCACCAGACCTCTCCGTGCATCCCATCGGAGCGGCCTGGTGCGGAGCGCGCTGGCTTTTGCACCATGTGCACACACTGGCCAGTCACACCGTGCCGAGGGCCGCGTCCGCCGCCGAGGTGGGAGTCACCATCCGGAGCAGCAGGAGCAGCCAGGGATGTTGCGCRAAGGCCCCGCGAGCCGCGAGGGCGACGGGCGCCGTCACCCAGCCCGTGCGCGAGCCCCGCGCGCCCCGCATTGCAGCAGCYCTCGGTGCCCTGTGGCGTTGGCACCATTGGCACGGCCTCGTTGGTGCCCCAATCCCACTAGTTTTCCCCAACAAACGTTCCTGCAAAGGCGACTCTTGAGGCGCAGTGCGTAACCGCTGAAGGGGGAAGGTGACAAGAGGTGAGCGCGGTGGCAAGGAGCACGGCACTGCTCAGTGTGCCCAGCTCTGCACCTTGCTGCCTCTTGGCTCCCGCCTAGCAAAGAAGGTGCCTTTCCCAGGGCTCCTCCTCACCCTCGGGGCAGCTGGTCCCCCTCACGGATGGCTCCCTGGGGACCCTCATGCCACCACCTCCCACCCTGTCCCAGTGACRGGGTCCTGGTGCAGCCGCCCGGTCCCAGCGCCCCTCGCCGCTCACCCAGGTTGACGAAGCTCATGACCATGTCGGCATCGGTGAGGAAGTTGCTGTCCTGCAGGCTGGCGAGCGGCGGCCCTTGCGTGCTGAAGAGGGGCTTGTAGGGGTAGGAGAAGCCCTCGCCCTCCTCGGCGGCCGCCCCCGCCGCCCCCTCCTCCACCGACATGGCGTTGTAGAGGTCCAGCATGAACATGGGCGCCGAGTTGTGCTTGCCGTGGAGGTGCGGGCGCGGGCGGTGCGGCAGCCCGAGGATGGAGAGGATCTCCCGCTGCATCTCGCGGCGCTCGGCGCCGCGCAGCCGCCGGTGGATGAAGCTCGAGTGCACCTCGTTGTCCACCGTGAAGTCGGCGAGGACGCAGCGCAGCCAGAGGGCGGGCGCGGCGGCG
>NW_020455532.1:7783402-7838642 GCF_003342845.1 Nothoprocta perdicaria
GGGCGCAGCCCGCGGCGGGGGAGGCGCGGCGGGAGCGGGGCCGCCTGCGCTTCCCTTTGCGTGGCTCGGGACCCTGGCAGCATCTCCCTCTCGCACCTTCCCCTTTTCTTCCACTTTCCTCCCCCTCTTCTCCACTTTTGCTGCCACTTTGTGGCACGCTCTCTTGCACTCGCAACTGTATAACAGCGGTGATTTTTTTGATTTTTTTTTTTAACTCTCTGCCCGTATCGCCAGTATCCCAAGCAGCAGAGGCCCCATCCCCGTGCTTCCACGTGGATACCCACTCAGTCCAAACCCAAAGCCATCCCAGACCAGGGACACAAGAGAGGGGGGCGCAGGGCGGGAGGGATTATGCGGACGCTGAGTCCAGCCCCACGTAACTGCAGCCCCCGTGTCCATACRTAGGTGTTCATTGACATTGAGACTTCCATACACACAGGAGGAAGGGACGAGAAGAGGGGAGGTCCGTCCTGTGTCTTTAGTAGATTTTTCCTCTGATGTTTTCACACCAGCACCTGATCCTCCATGTGTTCTGGAAAGTAATGTTTAGTGCTTTTTTAGCTCTTTGTACCTAAAATCCTTGTGTAAAAAGCAGGTGGGCTACAAGAGCTGCACGGGGTGATGTTAGTTGTGTGCACCTCCTAATAACAGGGAGACTGAGGCAGAGCGCTGAAATGAATCCCATAACTACTGAGAAATTGGTGGAACCAGCATTGAACTCGGAGCCCGCTCCTAAGGTTTGTTGGTGACCGGATCAAGCTCCAAGAGGATGGAGAAGAGGGAGATGTGCGGCCGCATCCAAGTTCGGAAGCACCAGGAGTTGCCACATTCCCTGGGTATTCAATGGGGGTGCCGAAATCCCCCCGGTGGAGGCCTTCCCACTTCTCCCCGCAGAAAGAGTAGTTGCAGTTTTGGATGTTTAGTTGCCTGAGTAGTTGTGTTTCGGATGCTCAGCTAATTCCAAGCTCCCTGACATCCTTCGTACTTCCTGAGGATCAGCACCAACCTGCTCCCGAGTAGGGAGGCATTTGCCTAAATTTCTCTCACCTTGGGTGCGGCCGCTGATCTGAATCCAGGCTGCTCCTGAAAAAGGTGGTTTTTCCTCCTCTGGCCCCAGTGCTGCCTCTTCTCTGTGACACTGATATCAGGACTTGTATCCACATGCATATCAGCAAGGTGAATCTGCTTTTAAACATGCGCGTGTATCTTCCTTCTTTTCCGTGTTTGTGTTTCCAGAGTTAGTTTTAGGCTGGATCAGCTCCACCAGAAGGGATGTAGCTGGAGCAAGGGAGGCTGCAAGAAGGGAGTACCTGGGCTGGGCCACCACAGGGCAATGGGGGTGGCTTCATTTGGCTTCATCACGGATAGTGAGGTTCAAAAGCCCCAAAGGCTGGACYGGGGGAGCCCTGAGCAAGTGCAGCAGGGGGATCAGCTGCCTGAATTACTGGTACCTGCATGTTGCAGCTGTAGGGCTCATTGCAGAAACCGCAGAAGGAAAGAAAACCTTGAAACTCTCTGATTGTACTCTTTTTTTCTTCCCCAAAAAGGGTCTTGTTCTATTTATTTCATTTTTGTTTGGTTAAGTGGTCTGGTTTTGGCCAAGATTAAGATACTTACTGATTTAATAAAGGATTTCTTTCACAGGAGAATGCTGTACCTGTATGCTGTGCTTTCAGTGGAATAGYTGAGGGAGTTTAATCTGTTTTAGCAGTGTTTTCTGTGGTGCTGTTTTTCCATCCTTAACATTTTTGAGGTTGTAACAGGTACAGGATTAAATAAATGTGTCATGGTTGGTAAGAGGGGTACCTTAGCCTGCATGTATTCTTCAAACACCCTGTTCCAAAAACACRTCTATGTGTGTGAGATGAGAAAGGGGAATCTTTTTTTGGGTGCCAGTTTTGTGGCTATGGATTTCAGCCTACTTTGGTACGCACCAAAGAGCAGCATTTACTCTGCTGCATACAGTAAGGGATGCTGCTGCTCACACTACTCGGATACCCAGATCTGAGCTTGAATTTCAAATATCCTCTAACTAACTGGATTGTCTTCTTTTTTTTTTCTTTTTTTCTTCTTTTTTTTTTTTTAATAAATATATTTAAGGAACTCCTTTCCTGCATTCTGCATAATGCAGGTCCTGCTTCCCGGAAGGTCAGCCCCACACCCGTTACTGAAGTATCGACACCCACATGTCACCATCCTCTTTTTCCTGCTCCTTCCCGGATCAGTTAAGAAACCAGTTTGTCCTCCTGCTCCTCTCTGCTCCTCTGATCTCTCTTTCTCTTCTTGAGCARGAAAACCATATGCTTGTGATGAAGTAATCCCTGTTTGTTGGCACTTGCTGCTTCAGATAATTTCTATAAAAACAAACTCCCATTGGAAATGCTTTTCTTGAGTTTCTGTGAGAGCCACATTACCCATTGAGCAATTTTTTGTTCTCTTTGAGCTTTGCGTGTATGCACTTATCTGATTTTTGTACCAACTACCACCATTGTTTTTGTCTGTGTTGAAATCGTGTTTGAAAGTGGGCGTTTTGGAAATAAAGGAGTAATTTTTAAACATGAAGTGCACAAAATGTGCAGGCATGTGCACTTGCTGAACTTGTATGTGCTGTTACCATCATCATTTACTTGTATTAGACAAGGGGCAGAGTTTGGTCATTTGCATTCAGATTTATCACGTGGGCAGTAAAAAGTCCAGCTTTTGTGTTTACAGTCTCATGATTGCTTTGAAAAATCAGACATGAAACATTTTTTCCTCCTTTTTGTTGAATCAGTTCCAAACTTCTTGTCTTCCTGCTTTGATGTCCTATTCGTCACTTTTAACATTTTTTTTTTAATTCTGCTTTGTTTTTTCTTTCGTCTTAAACAAATTCCCCCTGCAAATTCATAGCCCACTTTTTTCTTCTTCCAAAAATCCATACTAAAAGAGCACGTGCTTGGGGGATTTTCACTGTTCTTCTGGGCTCTGCACACGCACTTCTGGGCTCTGCACTTATATAACTAAATAATGGCAGTATTATTTGTATAAGAATGCATAATTACCTTGCATATTTTATTACCTCATATTGGCTTATCCTCATCTAAAGTTCCTATTCATCTCTTCAGCATTATTACTGAGAACAGATTCAGCTACATGAAAGTAATCGCATTATGGATAAGCTATTACATTAATTCTAATCCAAGAATTTGAACAGATCTGGGCTGGACTGTGCTGGCTATGTTATAAAACTGAAATACTGATTCTCATTGCTACTGGTCAGAGGAGAGACAGATAGGAAGCTGGTTTCCAGGTATAAAATGATATTATATTTTCTGGAGATGGTAGTAATAACTAAACATAATATATCATCTTTGGCTTTATGAATTGGGACTGTAGCGCAGAAACTAATGTTCAAGGAGTACACGAGGTGAGCCAAGCCAAGGTCTTAACTTACAAAGCTAGATCTCCATAGGCATTTTTTAATTATTATTATTTACTCCAGGCAGCATTAGGACCATATTCATATCATTTAAGCATATATGGTATACTGGGCAAAATTCGGTATTATACATGCCCTACATACAGTATGAATATATGCATATGTTATCTATGTATGTTTTTACATAATTGTATGATGTTATGAGTGTGTACAGCATGTGTACAGCAACATACTTCAGTAATATATGCATATTTTAATTGTATATAGATAATATGTTTCTGTAGCATAGAAATACAGATATGAATAATATGTAACACAACTTTTAGGTCCATCTATCACCAAAGCAGCCTGAACAAAACTCAGTTTTAATTTTGCCAAATTATTTTTTTCTGCATACATTTGATTTTTTTTAAGGCACTGGCATAAACCCAGCATTTGTCTTCACAGGTAGTGTTGTAATCTGAACATCTGAAATTTTGGGCACATATTTGTGACAAAGTATGCCAAGAACGCAGCCTGAGGTCATATTGTTAGGAGAAGACTTAAGGCATGTTGTGGCCCTGAAAGTCTGCTTAGCTATAATGTTTTCTTAAAATAAACAGCTGTCTTTCCTTTCACACACCATCATCTCCAATCCACTATCCGGCTTCTTTCATTAACTTATATTTRTATCTTCTGGAATAATTTTTTAGTCCTCTGCTCTTTATATTCACTGAAGATAAAGGTAATATACATACATTTTTTGCATTGTTATGTATGAAATGCACATAAAACATATCCATTGTTTTAAAAATGAACAATTTTAACCAATTCTGACCTGGAAAATTAAACAGCACAAATTTTGGATAGTTTTGCTTTCTCTCTTCAGGCAGGTGCAGAGTAATACCTCAAAAGAACCATTATTTTGTGCTTTTATTCCAATGTGTACATAAATGCTTGCATAACCCGCGCACAGCTGCTGTACAAACTGCTCATGCCACAAGTATTAGTAATCCTAGCAGGGGAGGTTGCATGGAAAATCGGGGTGTGTATGCTGAACCATATGTACCATGCCCCTGAATCATAAAACCTCTGCTGCTGGAGCACAGCAGTCTTTGGAGACTGTGGATTTTACGGGTCTGGAGGAAAGCTGGATCGCGTACAACAGCTGCACCCCGCAGCTTCGCTCCTGTTGGGGCTTATCTTACTCCTCTACAGAAGTAAGCAGGAAGCAGAATTTGGTCCAACATTATCTTCCTGCAGCCTCAGCTTCTACTTTTATTTATATTTCATTTCCATAGGAACAATCGCTTCAATAGTTTATTTTGAATACATATTCAAGCCACTCAGATTGGAAGGAAGTTCTGGGCTGCCGGGTCGGAGCACTGTGGGGTTGCAGAGATCCAATGCGCATTTTTTTCTTGGATTCTGGCTCCAAAGTAACTTGCTTTCCATTGGTGATGATTTACAGGAGTGCTTCGGAATTGCTCAGAAGATGGAAGTTGAAGATTCACTTGATTGAGTGAGCCCCAGCTACAAACATCCCTTCCAGGGACTCTCAGAGGAGTAGACCTCAATTTGGCCCCAATTCTCCATGGTTTGCAGGATGTTCCAGCTCCCCGTCTGACAGAGGGAGAAGATTTGTCGCTTTGCAAGGGGCTGCATGAAGCAATCTCTCTTTAGCAGCAGAAAATCCTTAATCACAAGCTTAATGTTGGAAGATTTTAAAATAATGTGAAGGGACTGTTTCTTCTGCTGGTGTAAGGAGGCATGGCACAGTCTGGGTGCACAGAGGTGTGCTTATTTACCCCAGTGGTCAGACACAGGAGTGGGTATTGCTGCTAGGACAGTTCACTGCATTGTCACAGGATGCTTTATGTACAAGTGCAATACTCCAATGGTTTACCCTTATAAAACTGGGACTGCTAAGTTTTTAGTAAAAAAAAAAAAACAAACTTTTTACTTACTGAGTAGGGCTTAGCGTGCACTATACTGTCTTCGCAAACTGCGTCTTTTCAGCAGTCATCCAAAGTCTTTTTTTACAGTTGTCTGAACCCCATAGGCAAATATATACTGTTAGACTATTAAGATAATTTTTCAGTTAAGACATCGTGAAACTGCAAGCGGGACAATAGAAACAAAACCCCTTTTGTTCTGACTAAACTGTTCCTAATGACCCCCTCTATAAACAGTGGCACCAGCGGAGGTCTCAACAAGGCTCTTCATTGAGTCCCCTTTCAAAAGGACAAGCGGAGCAGAACATGGGGCAGAAACTCTCAGGGAGTTACTGCACTTCACTCCGCTTTGGTGGTCTGGCCACAAGAGACAATCTGTTGTTTTTGTTGTTCAAGGCACCCAAAACTAATAATTTAAAAGCATGAAGTTCCACAATTAGCATCCTATAAAGAGTTCTAAATATTTGGGTTGTCAGGAAAAGAACATAAGGAAACTGGTTGTTTGTTTACTTATATCAAGGGGCTATAAAACAGGTTCTTATGAATTCCATATAAGTGCTTGAACGTTTCAGGGGAAGATAAGTACCTGTTAAGCTCACATGCAAATAGGAGCACAAAGTCCAGAGAAGGTAAAATATTTACATTCCAGTAAGATCCTTGCATTTTTTAAGAGGATAAAGAATATTCTTTGGGAACAGCATGTGCTTATCATGAGCAGGGGAAATCTCTGTAGCAGAATTCCCAGGTTTTTGTTATTTAGCTTCTAGGGAAATTGAAGCTATGGTGACAAACAAGCAAAGACCCAACTCCTGTTCTGTAGGCTGTTTCATATAGATAACTGTACCATAAACAGTGTGTTTTCATGCACTTGAGGGCTTTGGAGATTATGAATCACTTCCTGATTAGTTCTGTCTCTGTTTCTGTGTCCTGAATACATCTGAACAATAGAGCAGAAGATCTTCCATTAAAACAAAAACCTATTTAGAGAGCATCTTCATTGTATGCAATTAGGAAGCGATGATAGGTCAGACAGCAAAAGCTTTTAATTTGGATGATTTGGGAATTACACTGGGTGCATTTGTAAGTAGAAGTGCCAGTTTCTTCTGAAAGAAATTGGAGTTTATGTTCTACAATCTGATTTACCAGGAATATTTCGAATTTGTATAGAGCTTGGACTATCTGCATCACCTAGAAACAAGTACAAGAGATCATAGAAGGAAAAGAGGAAAGAATATCCATTAAGGCAGAAAGCACATATTCTGTGTAAAGGCTAAATCGTGGGGACAAATTCTTCCTACAAGATTCAGAGCACCTTGGAGCCCCGTGCTGAGCTGAGGGCACTTTCCCAGCTGTGGGAACTGCTCAGCTGTTCCCAGCTTTTGTTGATGAGATCGGAGGGGGGGCACTTGCTTCCCTAAAAGAACTGGAGAGGGGAAGATTTCAGAGTCTGTCTTGGGACAAGGAGGAGTCTTTGGGAATTTGGGTAAGAGGAGAAAGGTGGACTAGAGTCTCATGGCAGGATACTGGGAACACTGGTGCAAGGAAGTTTTTACTGGTTAGCAAGGCTAAAGGGAGAAACAGGAGTGAGGAAGGGACTGAGCGATTTGTGAGTTGTGTGGAATTGCTCTAGGCCTGGAGGCAAGAGTGAGAAGCTGAACATTTACTATTTGCTRTATTTGGTGTGTGTAGAAGAGCCTTGGACATCAAGGGAGCTAATAAATTGCAGAGTCTAATTTGGCTCCCTTCTTCAAGCCCTGTTGGAGACTATGCTTGTGTTGAAGGATGATTCTGAGTAAGAACGACTGTAGCTTGACCTGACTTTTGGGGAAAACAGCTGTTTTTCCCTGTGGTGAGGCATTGTTCCATCAGTAGGAGCTCATGTATTCCATAAATGCCATCTTATTTTYCTTTTGTGCATGTCAGCTTTGCATAGAGTGTTGTAGGCCTAGATTTTAGGGCTAAATGTAACTGTGTCATGCAACAGCATGACAAAATTCATGTTGTCCTCTCTTTCCKCAAAAATTTGTATTTGTGGATTGTTTTACTAAAAACAATTTTTAACGGAAAGAAAAAAAAAGGTAACTGACAGAAAAATACCGTACTTGATTAAAAATTATTATTTTTAGCTCAGAGACTCTCAGGTTGGGAAATCTAAACAGGTAAGCTGAAAAAAATACTTTGTTTTCTGAATCCATCCATAGAAACTTTGTAGGAATTAATCTTTGAGAACTAACAAACAGATGGAGTTGTAACTGTGCTTAGTGCCACGAAAATCCTGTTTTATTTAGTGATTTGGTTAGTAACTATTGTTTTTCTGTGTGGGGGCCAAAAGAAAGATGTTAAACTGAGCATAGAGAAAACCTTATAAGCAGTAGTGTCAAAGAGAATTTTTTTCCTTAGTTTTCAAGTGACAACGTTAGGATAATGAGGAAGATGGAATAACATGCAGTTTGTATGAGCTCTGACGGATGCAGAACTGCTTGCTCTTGACAGCAGTGAGTCTGGTTATAGGTGAATCTCTTGAGCCAAGGTAGTCTTAAACCGCAACATCGTATGATGAGAGAGAATTACAGAAATTCTTTRAAGAGATTCTGAGATTCTCTCATTTTAATAATATTATTCCAGTGCATACAAAAGCTTATTGCAATTGTTCAATCTTTTATTAAGAACAGCAAATACAGGTATATTGGTATAAAGCAGAGATCTTTATTTTTTTTTTTTTTTCTAATGTGTGGATTTTGGGGGCAGGCAGTTTTTTAAATCACATCCAAGCCATCTGTCCTAYTTACCTTTTTCAGATCCCTGTAAAAACTTTTCATGGGCTCTGAAGGCTTGTGAAGCACATCTTAAAAATTGGTCATATAGGACAATATAAAATGCACAATCAAATTAACTTTTCCCATGCAAGCTCTAAATGTCTCTCACTCTTTTAAAGGCTTGAAGCTTGAGCAAAGTTATAAGGGGGGAAAAATGAACTTAGGAGTTAAGGGTGGTGCAAAAATCTAGTGTATATAAAACCAAAAATCAACGGTTCTGACATTTGTTTTAGATTTGTCGAAGAATGATTTTTTTTTTTTTTTTTAAACAAAACATGAATAGAAAGAATGAGGCATCCCAGAATAGCCAAAATCCAGTGGCTAGGGTATTTACTTGGGCTAAATCCAAATAGAGTTTCATTATGTTTGGAGCAGATATTTGACATGATACTTTCAGTGTTATTTTCGTCAAATTCGAATTTGGGCTCTGAAGAGTATTGAGAYTCCAGCTTGCTTGGAGTGCTGTACGCTATCGGGGACTTAGTCAGCAGGCTGTTTGGTCAGTCAATCTCTCATTGACCTAGGGAGATTTAATTTGAAAATTAATACATTCATTTTTAAAGTTAAATTTTAAAATAAATAGGCTATAGAGAGGTTTTATTCTGTTTATACTGTTGGATAAGGAGCTATCCTTAACTCCTCTCTCTCTTATCCCCACAACCACAGATCTTACAACTGCATCCTTTCATGTTTATCCTTGCCTTGTTCATTCTTTTGTGCTGGACACTCTCCTTCAGTTCCCATTCCTCCATGCTCCTGCTGGTCTCCCACCGTGTTGTATTCCTTCCTTCCTTCTTCCTTCCTTCTTTCCTTTCTTCCTACTGCCTCTTCATGCCATGGATCCCACAGCCAACGTGCTGCCCTAGCACTGCACACCCTTGGGTGTTATTGACTAACTGAGATGTGAAGGAGCCCTGGAGCAACCTGAGGGTGCTGCTCAAGGTGCAGAGTCTGTCCCAAGGGCCTCYGCTCTCCCAGCCTCCACTCTCAGGTCGGTTCTCAGCACTGTTGGTTTTCAAGGAAGTTTTCATTTGTGMAACTGTGTATTGGGAAGTTGATTACAGGGTAAATGGCCCTGAAAACAGCTGTCCCTTTGCCGTAGATGAAGCCAGCCCATTTCAGCATACCTTCTAATAAAGCCTTATTATAGGTTACCTATGCAGCCGGTGCCTTGTTTCACCAGAAGAACAAAAGGGAAATGTATTTTGCATCAGATGTTAAATGTGGTTTGCCTGCTTCCCTGAACAGCTAAATCATATTGGACAAAGCTGGGGGGAGTTCAGTTTGATACCATGTGTGGCTCAACTCCCTTTCATTTCCCTGTGCAGGTTCAGGATCTGTAGAACTGCATTCTTTACCTTTGAAAAAGCCCAAGTGTCTACTGGTCAAAATGACAGCTTTGCAGAGACAGCAAAGCTATGTAAGCTATCTCCAGCTCAGGATGTAGTGTAGCTGTGCTAATTAGCCTACCGAGAAATAAAATAGTCTAATTACCTGCTGAGAAGCAGAATTTATTAGCTCTGATGAGACGTTCTCATTCTGCCCCTAATACCCCATCTAGCTTGTTTTGAACTCGCACAGGTAGCTCTGAGCAGGTGCTGGACACTCTTTCCTGTAATTTAGGAAGCGCTAGATGATGCTCCAGTTCAGATGAAATATACAGACAAGCCTTTACCAACTTCTGGTCAATGGAGATCCTATCATACCTTTTAGTCTGGTTCCCTAGGGAAACTACTTGCACAATTGTGCTATTTGTCTGACCCAGTTTTCAATGTGCTGACTGCATTTGTCACAGTTTACATAGGCATTTCAGAGATACTGCATCCTTACCAGTTTTSAAGAATTAGCACCTCAGTAGAAGAAGGAATTCTTGCTCGTGCTGCTGTTGAGAAAATTCAGCAATTGCTCATTGGGTAACAATAAACTATCCATTGGGTTTGCATGTAGTTCTACGATATTCCTCAGCAAATGCAATGATTTAGTCAACTGACAAATTACAGAAGTTACAGAGGTGATGCGGGGGAAGATGTCAGGACATGGTGGAGTAGACATCAGAACAAGAGATGCTGAATGCTCTTGGTGAGGAGGAGTCTGCAGGGAGGAGGAGAGCCTGGAGGAATTGCAGGGTGGCTGTTGGAGAGGGCGTCAGGAGAGCTGGGGCTGTTTGAACAGGGACGTGTAAGAGAAGTGATCTAAATCCTTAAAGATTCAAGCTCCATTAGTTCCACTTCTCAGGGAACAACTTATTAGGAAAGTGCAGAGGTGTTAATTTTGGTATTTTGGATGCATTTGAATTCAGACTTTAAACCTGTACAACACCACGCATCACTTGTGGTTATAACTTGCTCCTCCTTGCTGCTTTGTAGCATGAATCTGCTGATATTTGACCTGAAAAGATCACTATTCCAGCTTGATTTGCTGTGCATTTAATAAAATTGTGGCT
The DNA here is from genome assembly GCF_003342845.1 of Nothoprocta perdicaria. NCBI lineage: Eukaryota > Metazoa > Chordata > Aves > Tinamiformes > Tinamidae > Nothoprocta > Nothoprocta perdicaria. Next base: position 7,794,014 of record NW_020455532.1, read on the forward strand.
GTTGTGGCCATAACTTATGAGCTCCATGTCATTCATTCGCCAGTGGCGTAACCAGCAAGTCGACATTCCAGCAACATCAGTTCAAAGGGAGGTATGAGAGCCTCAAATGTATGCCAGAGCATTGCCACTTTTATTACTCCTGTCCTCCTGCACTCCTCTGCTAGGAAGATGCATTCTCTGGCTGTGGAAGCAAAGAGTACAAAGCCTCCTTCGACCTTGTAGTGCAAAATGTAAAAAGTGATGTTATCTCCAGAAAGTGGACTTGAGATTCTATCAGCACACATTTAGCATAAAGCATTTCCTATGGTAATGCCTCTCACTTTCCCAGACTTTTACAGGCTCCAAGTGGCACACAGGCTGCAGACTTCTTTGTAATGTTAATGAATCATCTTAATGGACTGTTTTAGCAGAAACATTCATCACCTTTTGTACCACAATGATTTTTTTTGTTATACTTAAACGGTTAAGTAGGCAATAAATGCCTATCAGACCAACCACTAAGGTCTAGTAATCCACCTCACTATAAATCACCAGTGGATTATTATTGTCCTGTTTAATTAACACTCTTAAGGGATTCTATGTTGGATAGACTTTCACCTTGCACTAAGCAGGCATTAACATTTCAAAAAAGAATAAGTGTGTTTATGTGAAAAGTGTTAATCAGCATGACCTGCAACTGGTAGTGGTGGGTTGGATGAAATATGTGTATGTGCATATGTCTCTGTGTGTGGGTGGTAGTTTCGTGCTTTGGTTTTCCAAGGCAAGCCAGGTCAGACCACTTGTTGAAGTCGTTGGGAGTGAGAGTTTCAGTGTCATCCATATTAGGTCATAAAGGTATTTGGGTGTATTTAGTCGTATACAGAGGATGAAAGATTTTTTTTTTTGATTCCAAGAGACAAGAATATGACTTTGTGGGCACACGTGTTGTGGTGGTTTGGGGGTGTTCCTGGGCTAGTTCAGTCTGAAGTGTTTTTAGACATCCTGATCAAACTCTCTTCTCTTTCTGCAACAAAAGGTGAGAGGGAAAGCCTGATCCTGTTGCTCTGCTATGAACTCTCCAGCCTTTGCAGCCAGAGCAAGAGTGAGCAAAGCAGCAAGAGTCCCTGGGGAAGGCAGGGGGTCTGCAGGCTCCTGCACTCTCTGTAGAGCCATCCCTGCAGTTCTCTTGCAAGCGAAATTCCCCCCTGGGACACAGGCTTGATACTCGGTCACTCTCAATATGCAAACGTTTTTGTGCCTTGTAAGCCCCAAAGGCATTTTCCTCTTCTTGGCAGAATATAAAGATGGCAGTTTTCTTTCTCCTGTAGTACAGTTTAATGCATTTACTAATAATTTCCTCATCTTTTGTCAAGAGGTAAATAAACATGAAAAAGGCTCTTGTTATTACAGCGTTTCCTAACCATGAAATCTTATCCAGCTTTCTTTGATTTTTTTGTTACGTTCGTAATACTAGTAGTGCATTTACCAGATATGCATTCTGTCGATATTACCTAATGTTAGCAACAGTATATATGAGTTTAATGAAGTGCTGTATTTCCGTTTTACAGACGTAGCAACTAAAGCATAAATGTTCAGCGATCTTCTGAGGTCTTTAAAAGCCTCAGCTGGTAACGCAGCGCAAGAAAGGCTGGTTCTGGTCTGCRCAGAAACCTCTTGGCATTTTGGTTAGATTGTTTCCTACTACGGACTCCTGCAAACTGAAGAACAAATAAAGCCACTAAGTGGGACATAGGCGCACTAAATCTTTTCAATTAAGAGCCTGAATCTCTTAATACAGATTTTTCTTGAAACAAAACTCTAGTTATGCAAAATTAAATCTGTTCTCTGGGACTGCATGGTTTTATTGGTTTAAGAAAAAYCTTCTGTCTCATAAATGGAAATGCAGTATTTAATGTAGTCTCTTAATCAGATGTAAAATGTGGCATTAGCATTTTCACTGGTATTTCTGTTTCAGCTGCATGCTTATCTTCTAGTTTTTATTCTGTGCTGATTCTTAATTGAAAAGGTGCAAACTAATTCACAATTGAACTGTGGGAAATAGCAAAAAATTCCAAAGGAGTTTGAACAAGACATGTGTTTGGGGTTTTTTTTGTTTGTTTGTTTGTTTGTTTTTTAAAAACACATATGTCCTTATAGACTGAAGAACAGCAATGATAGAAAAAAATGAAGTGCAAGAATATTGTGGTATGTGTGCATTGATCATACCATAGCATTTGCAGATCAGTTAAGAGAGATGCACAAAACCCACRCGGAGTTTCAAGTGTGGGCATGTCCTGAGAAGAATCTCGGTCATTCCCTGTAGACACACCCTGCTAATTAAATCCATCATTGCCTTGCAGTAAGCCCCAGGGTTCAATCTTTTCTGGAGCACTGTTACTATCCAACATTTTAGCTCATACAGTGGGCAGCCAAGATTTCATGTCTGTGCGTGTAGTAGGACTCCTAGCCAATACTTCCTACAGATTCTCCTCTTCCATATCCCAATCTGGAGGCATAATATAGATTTTTTGTTTTTTCTTTTTTTTTCCCTAAGATACAGATGCAACTTCAACATTCTTTTCAGATTATGTTGTTCGGTCTAAAGCAGTAACCTGTATGAGGGTGGGAAGTTAAAGCCTAATAAAATCAGGAATTCGTGCTCCATGTAGCTAGCTGGCTATGAGAAACTGCACAGAATGGATATTGAATGACTTCTACAGCCCAGTAAGGCTTTATCAGAACAGGTCATCAACCAGTACGCTGCACAAACCTGTTCCACAGCTTCCCCATTGATTAAGTATCTGGAGACATTTGCACGTAGATCAAATTCTCCATAATCTATTTTGTCTGAATCGCACACAAATTCTTTTTCTAGCTAGGGCAAGAATTCCCTCCAGTGGCAAGCAATGAAAGGATGGTGCAGGTCCTTATGCTTTGGGTCCCTGTGCTTTGAATTTCCTCGGAGCAGAGACCCAGGCGCTGAGATCAACGGGACCGCAGAGAGCATAAGRGAGGTAAAACCTGGTGATGCTGCCCAAACATTAAGAATTTTTGTTGTTGTTGTTTTTCAGTCTGATTATAAAGCTGACCCATGTAAGGGAGGGAAAGGATGGAGGGTAGTGTCCAGCTTCCAGCCCAGTTTGGAAAGCCAAAATCCCACCTGGGGCTCTATGCTGGGATCACCCCAAACAAGGTAGAAGGTCTCAGGTGGAATTGTCATCTAAAAGACTCTGCTGCTGCGGTCGTGTTCCCAGTTTCTCATCCTGCTCTCTGCTCTGGGTAGCATCTTGCAAACGTCCTGAGCATCGTGTCCCTGTTTCCTTATGCCTGTCTTTTTGGTTTTTGCTGTTTTTCTGTGCTGCACTTCTTTGCCTCTTTTCTACCATTCATAGATGATCATAGGGGAGGTGCTGGGAGGACATGCTAAAAAAGATCCTTTTTAAAAAAACAATAATTTCTCTCTGTTTGAAAGAGCATTTAACAGAATACATGCAGTTTACCACTGAACTGCAGTCTGTGTGTTTCAATACAGAACTAAAGAGATAATTAGATCAATGCTGCAAGTGATGAAAGAAATTAAGAATGCTTGTAATAAGCACAAGAAACAGCCTGTCTAGATTGTTCAAGTAATTGGTACTAGTTAATTAGGATGTTCTGTATAAAAGTGTCATATCCCAAATGTCCCAAATGCACATTAGTATATTTGGGGCTTTTATTTTGTTGTTTGTTTTGTTATTTTCCTCAGTTCCACTTGAATAATTTGCTAAGGATGACCAAACAATTCAAACAATTTAGTGAATTAATTAAGATTGAAAAAAAAAAAACTTAAGGAGATGATGGCCAATATTATATTTCAAATGAAATATTTCTGTTTTGCACTTCTACAAAATCCTCACCAAAAATAGAATTCTGTTTCCTAATAATTGCTTATGAAGACTTTTAAGTAATAACACATCTTATATTATATAAGTGCTTATATATATACACATATATAAAACTTAGGTACAATAAAAATACATGTAATATTGAAGCACAGAGGATATTTGAAGGAGTAGGAAATCAGAGAACAGTAATTTCTGATTTTATATTCAGTTCTTCAATTCTGATTAATCCAAGGGGGTCGTTGTTTTTGCAGTGACTGTTTTTGTTGTTACATACTTTTTTTTTTTTTTTCTCAAGGAGTGTGAAAAGTGTTTATTGTGGATGCCTTCCTCCTAACACCAGTGAAAACCAGCACAAAAAGAGCTGAGTACTTCATCCTTTTTTTTACTGTCTTCTTTAGATCGTCCTGCATTGCCTGTCTGCAACCCAAGCTTTCCCACTGTAATTTGCTTTAATGAAGCTGAATTCAGCCCAGGACAATGCAGTTACTCCGATCCCTGTTTCTCGGGCAGCACGGCTGCAAAAAAAAGAAAGGATAATATGTCACTTTTTTATTTTCATAGCTGAATAACCCCTGCAGCGGCACCCTGGGAAGGATAAACAGTGAGTCTTAAGTCAGTACAGAAATGGCCTTAATCATCTTGCGGGAAATGATACGGGAGCCACCAAAGACGACTCCTTACACGTACGTAACACCACGCGGCCTCAGTGTATTTATAAGCAAGAGCCTTACCTAGGAAGGCAGCTGGCAGAAAATACTCTTTTGTAACTATGGTAAAAACATCCATTTGGGCTGCACAGAAATATTTCCCAAATATCAAAATATCAACTACATTTTCAGGTTTCGTAACTATCAAAACTTTAAATGGTTATGGATAATCATTTCTCAAGAGCTTAAATAGTTTTATTCCAATGTATTAACATGCCTGATTCCAGTATATTGGTTAACATATTAATTATGACTATAAATAAGTGTCATTATAAAACACTGAAACAAATGTATTATTTCAAAGTAAAACTTCTCTCTCAGTTTAAATTGTCTCCAGCCAAAGGCTGAATGAACTGGAACAAAGACCTAGAATCTGTTGTTGTTATTCATGCTAATTTTCTATTACCATGAGGTAAGATTCATGACTATATATTCTGCAAGAATTTATCATATGAAACAGGCAATATTTTAATTTATGAAATGAGAAATTTTCCACTAGGGGCAGAGATTGTACTATTCTATTAATTTTGGSCTCCATAAGTATTGGATTTTAACGTAACTTTTTTTTTTCGAATTATACAAAATTTTTGACTAAGTTCATCTGAGTTCAGTGTCTTTTGGACTTGAGCTGTCTTGTTTTTGCCTCCCAACAAGGAGCGTTAGTACAATATGCATGTGAAATGTTCCCAAGAGATCCATGCTGCAGAAATCAAAGATGGGCACAGAGTGTTATGAAAAAACTTTCMTTCTGTCATCTTTCGGAGTTGGAAGGTCATCACCTAGTTTTTCAAAATACTTTTCAAGAGAGAGGGAAGGGAAAAAAAAAAAGATAATCAATATTTTCTTATGTAATTCTGCCTGTTTTTTCAGCTGTTTTCTCCTGTTCTGTTCTTTCTTCCAAATAGTAGCCTGAGAGCTGTCTGCTCTGGCTTTCCAACCTCTATTTATCATTTTCATTCTGCTAATCACTCATCTGGTTCTTTCCAGTGGAACAGTGGCATTGAGGTAATAATTCTGTAATGGGTTGCTGCACCAGAAACCGCATTTCCCTTTTCCCAGGGCTTGCAGGGAATCCTGCTGCCACCGCCGCTTTCTCCCCAGGGAGATTATACAAAACTGTTCGTGCRGCCAATTCATTCCCGCTCTGCAAGGGGGCGATCTGATTCCCATCAGCTCCCATGAGCAGATCCACATTTCCCAGAAAACATCTGCACTTCTTCGGACAGTGAGTATTGCTTCCATACTCCAGGCCTATATTTCAATAGTGCATCTGTAATCCAAATAGATGCACAAATTCGTAAAGGGATTTGGATCCTTGCAGACAACTTGTGTGGTGCAATTTCCTTCCTCCTATTAAATATTCAGATTATCGTGATGGCTCTGTGTATGTGAGCCTGAGCATTTATTTCCCGGCAGAAACTAATTGTCTTATTTTTGCCTTTCTCAGTGTTGTTTTTCCATTATATATTCCTATTTATTTTATGATGTAAAATTCCAGTCATAAGATGCTAAAAGAATGTATCCAAGAGGCAACATTATGTTTTGAGAGTACCCTCCTTACGTGGCATGATATAACTTGTCTGGGGAACTCAATTTTCTGGAAGTAAATTTTTATGTCGGCAAGAGCAGTCTCTCTAGAATAAATATGCTTTACTGGAATTAACTATTTTTAATAGATTTTATTATTATTTTAAATCAAAGTGAAAGTGAAGATTTTCATATTAGCTAGCCATCATACTATGCCTGAAACATCTAGAAATGTGATTTACTCCGTTCTCCTCTTCTGCTTGAATCTTTTAAGAGAGAAGAGCCAATATAGTGTAATAGCAGCTGTTCAGCAACACCTATTATTTGCTTACATTACATCACTAATATGAGGCACCCGGTCGTTAAAATGGGAGTTAGGAATTGGCTCTCCCCCTTCGCTGCTTAGCGTGCTATAATTTTGCTGAGGATGTGATCTCATCCCGCTCTCCGCACTAAAAGCAATCTGCATTGGTTGATGAGCATGTTACTGTGCCGGCTGGTGAAGCATCAAACTTTATTAAATGGCTGGAAGAAAAACTTCAGCTTAGTTCATGGAGAAAGCTTAATTTAATTTTATTTTTTTCTTGTAGAACTAACGTGCGTACCTAGAAGAGATGCTGCTGACAACAGGTGGCTATTTATTGTAGCCTGCTTTCTGCTTGTAGTTCTATTTGATTCAATGAACTGTCTTATATTTTTCTGCATTTTTGTCTTTACAGGCTGTTAATTTGTGGCTGTTTGGTAATCGTGAGTACAATTCTACTTTTCAAAATCATAGTCAGCACTGCTACCTATGCTGTGTGTGTTTTTTTTCCCCAAATTCAAAATTTGTACACATACCTCAAATGAGCTAACACTAGAAAAGAGTGTTTTGGGGTTTTGTTTGTTTGTTAAGGTATAGCATTGCTATATATTTCTTTCTAACAACTTGAATGATGTTATAAGACTGATTACTGAGACATGAGAGCTGTCAGTCAGACTACAACAAATACTGTCATTAATATTTTTGCATGACTTAATTAGACATATTAATGTTTTAGTTYGACTAATGATTTAGTTCATCCTGTAAGGAACATAGCTTTGATGACGCAGAGGTATTTATAGAATCTTGCTGATCACAGTAAATTATAATAATATGTCTTATGATAGTAAGCTCAATAAAGGATATTAATGAGTTAAATGAAGATGGAAACTCCCCTGTCTGCTCTAGAATTTTGCCATTTTGCAGTGTGTTTAGATATGCATGGAGCTAGTGCATTTATTTATGAAGGAAAACTGTCCACAGTAGTTATTTCTGAATAATAGTTCCTTGTATGGGTATCTGAGTCCAGAACATCTATGGGTCAGACAAACTCTTGCAGAATAACTTTTGTTCTGCAATAGCAATTCCACTCTCTTTCTCAGTATAGAGAACTTTTCATCCACAGCTTCAAACTCTTGTTTGTGCCAGAAGGCTTTAAACAGTGCAAATTTATTCTATTCAGTTCTTTAAGGCCTCCATAAAGCACTGGATCCCTTTGAGATCCAGGAGATCTGCCAGGGAGAGTATTTGTTTTAATCTTCCCAGACTCTAGTTTTATTGACCAAACAATTAACACCTTTTTGGAACTCTGAGTTGAGTGATGTCCTCAGGGCTTTCCTGGACAGTCCCTGCTACAGCCCAGTCCTAAAACAGGAGACAAAGCTGCTTGAAAGAAGACCCATAAATCCAGAATCACCATCTAGTAGTTCTCATTGCCAACAGCAGAGCAAAACGTCACTCCTTCCCCATGCCCAAACACTGAAGATGAGTTGCAGCAGTGTCATCCATCTGACTTGCTCAGGTTGACTCAAAATGTGGAGAAAAGAGGGATGACAGATGTGCAGAAGGACTTCCCGAGAATGCTGAAGGCAGAAGGCTGGTTAACCAACTCGCTGCAACCACTGCTACTAATAAAGGAGCTCCTTTTGGGAGTTTTGGGTAGAATTTGTTTTGGGTAGAATTCACGTTCATGTTTGAAAAAGCAGTTTTGTCTTTGTTTCCCATTTATAAATAAATAGATGTCTTGTTTTGCCATTTCTTTAAAAGACACCCCTTTTACTGAGGCCCCTCTAAAACAAAGGTCGTCCTTTATCCAATACTATAYTTTATCCAATACTATACCAAAGTGCCCTTGGTGCTTTTTGTGGTGTGGACCAATTAACATTAGTAATTTAATTAAAATCTCCCAATCCATTTTAAATGATGACATAAAGCTGATTTTAATCTAGGTTTCCAAAAATAAAGTGGAAGCCTTTATCAAGTGCCCCACTCTGTTCATAATTTTATAGCTTGCAGCCACAAAATGTTAGAACAGTGACTGTCAGAGCAGTGCTGGAACAGACTCACACATCATCCTTCTACTTGRCCTTCCCCAGGCAGGATTAAATAGTTAATAATAAAAGCCTAAATTTCACCCTGAATTTTTACTGTAYACACAGTAAGACCAGGTGACCTGTAGGAGTTGTCAAAGGCAGGGGACAGAATTGGCTGCAAATCCRTTCATAGTCTTGTAGCTATTCAGGTTTGAAAGATTTTTATTATTTATTATATTTTTATATTATATTCCATTTTCCTAGCAATGGAAAAGGTGGTATCTGGTAAATGTTAAGTACCTGTCTCTTTTGAGAAGATTTGGGAGTAAAGCATAGCAGGTAGTGCCTTATTTGCCAGATTTCTTGCATTATTTTGCTGCAATGGGATTTGGATATCCATGTAAATAGACAGCAGAGGCTGAGTTTGACCCTCTGTCCATCATACAGAATATTTTTTTTACTATTTACATGTGAGAGAACTATCTGCTGTTAAGCACAGAGACAGTTGCTTTGTTTTCAGCATTGTTACTTAGATGGAGGCTTGGCTGTTTCAAAATACTTTCTGTCTTCATGTTCCTCACAACTTCGTCTTCAAAGAACAAGAGTAGCAGAATGCCGCACTTTCTGTTCTAAATTCCTATTGGAATTTTCTTAATTTTTTTTCCAAGCATTAGAGCTGCTATAACGGATTTTATTATTATAGGTAGGGTATGTGCCTRCAGTGCTTGTTATTAAACTGCTGCTAGTAAGAGGAGCTGATACAGYATCTGGGACTACAGAGGGAGAATCTGGCTTCAAGAATGTCCTAACTTAGCATGAGAACAGTTCAGGATCTGAACATGACTGTGCCAGAGGTTGCGTGAAGGCTCTTCTTCCTTTTTTATTTGATTTATTTATTTTTAAAGGCCTGTTGGATCTAGCTGACAGATAAAAGACAATGAAAAGAGATGATAACAAAGGRAAAAAAAAAAAGAGAAAGCTCTACTCTCATAGCGACCTGGTTCCTTCTAAAATAAATAAATATCTTGCAGGTGTTTCTGTTTGACATTAATTGGAAAGAGGTCCACCATTATGCCCACGAGGTTATTAAAAGAATTACTGACAGGCTGTTTGGAGAGAAGTACTTAGCAGGGTAATCATGAAAAGTTAATGTATGACACTAATTACATAGCAAAAGATTTTTTTTCTCCATTTTATAAGGTATGTAACAAAGAAAAGGAAAATGTATGCACAAGCTTTTATGTATTGAATGCGCCATTTGATGCAGTTTAAAATCTTGGCACAAAGATAAATGCAGTTTTGTTTTCTATAGCACTTTTATTATACAATGTGTGATGATAAGAACAGAGATCAAGACAGTCTCTTCTTCAGCATTTGCAGAACYGACTTTGAATTCAGCATCAGACGTGTTATATTTTATAACAAATACTCTTCCTTCAAAAGTAGATATCCTGATAAGAAGCAATTTTAAGAGAACTCTTGGGTATCAGGCTTTTCTTGAAGCAAAGATTTGAAAGTGTTTCATTATGTCATATGCAGTTTTATTAGGAATTAGTACAATCATAGCCTAAAATTCCATATTTTCGAAGTATTAATCTTTTTCTTTCTCCTGCCATCTGTGGTGCCCTCTACTGCACAATTTTGCATAAGCAAGACAAATGCAGAGGTCACTGCATCAGCTACAGGACTTTTTTCACTAGCATCTAATAATGGCTCATTATTTGTTTTCCCAATAATTTTTCATCCAATAAGCATAACATATAGTGTGAGTATTTGCAATTGATATTAATGTTTCCAATCAGGTGAGGTTTACAAAGAGGAAGAGAGTAAACAGAGGATTTCCCAACACGACCTGCTATTTCGTTTACAGATTGTAGTTTACCTACTGATTGTATTCTGGTTTCTAGTTTATGTCTTTATATATACACATATTATATATWTATTTACATGCATATATGTAATGTTAAGGTTGAAACATGGAAATTTTTGTTATTGATGCTTGTTTTTCAATCTCAACTAACTCYAGAATAAGCATTAGGCATTTGGTTATGCTTTTTCTAGTTGCTGTTTGCTGCTATGATGAAGAAACAAGTCATTAAAATAACTTGTAACAAGTTGATATATATATTTGTACTTGCATTTTGTTGCTAGGGGCATGATATAATTTTGTCAGTTGTGTATCAAAGAAAAATCTGTTGGTTTTTTTTTGATGTTGAATTGTTGGAAAGAGCTACAGGGTTTTTGCGTAAATATTTCCAGAGTGATCTCAAGGTACCTAAAGGCCAAAGATTGAAGATGAAAGGTCTGAAAATTTCAATTTATTAATTCTCCTTTCTTTTCTTTGCCTCTGTTAATTGAAGCACCTTCTGTTCATATCATCATAGCCTGAGGCTGTCCTTGAATAAATCAGTGCATGATTCTTTTAATTACCTATCCAAGCTGGATTTGGACTGCTTCCCCTTGCGAGTACCAAAGAAACATTCGCTAGTAGTTGCTAATGCAACAGCAGGGAAAAACAACTGCCTCCAACTTCCTAGCACTACATCATCTAACTTTGCTAACAACAAGCCTAAGCATCGCCGCATTTCAAATGCTGTTGGCTGCCAGTGAGATACAACGCAGCTTCCAGTATTACTGCCTGCTGTGCATAGAAAAACATTATCAACAGTGCACTTGAAAAAAAAATAAGTTAAATTATATTATTTAAAATTGATTTAAAAGCTTTAAAATTCCTCTAGGAAGGACAGGCCTTTGAGATGCTGATCTCCCAAGTAATTTGATGTCAAAATGAGTACTTTTAGATGGTCTTTTTGGATTTTCAACGCCRAAGTAAATCATAGTAAATTCTCAGTATATCCTAACTGCAAAGGTGAGAGTATAAATTCTTAGACTCTGCTGTTTTTGACCTTCGAGCTTCCCCTGAAATGAGTGCTGATCTTGGTGCCCAACAACTGAAGCAACAGAGAAGATCTACTAGTTGGCACCATGGGGACTCTCATGGGACTGTTTCTACTCACAAGTAGAAATTGACCACAGAGTGTGTTGCTCTSGAGGCCTTCAGAAAATCTAGAGTTCTTGTAGGAAAACATAAGCCTAAAAAAACAGGTATGAAACCCTCCAAAATGTTAGTCACATGAGTTTAGTCAAATATTCACTATCAGCTTATCTGTAGCTGTGTATCATTCATTTTGAAGTGATGCTTTCTGGCTGATGATACGATATGAGTCATTAACGTCCTGATTCTGTCATGGGTCTTGCAATATTCAGCATTTTTTTTTCTTAAATCTAACCCTCTTTGGAATCCAGTGATTCATGGCTGTTGGAAGTTTGGGTTTGCTCATAGCGCAAGATTTTAACAGCCTGTTGAGGTAAACAGCATGAACTTGGTCATGTTTTTGATAAATCTTCCAAATACTGAAGGCAAATTATAAAAATTGTGTTAAATATTTAATCGCATTGGAGAAAGCTCATTTTTCAACTTGTGGCTTTGTACTGCAGCTTTCACCTTTTTCAACTTATGTCCCCATTTTGTCCTGGGCATTGAGATTGGTCAGGAAAGGGCATTTGCCATTAAAAGATGCAAAAATCTCTCAGAGCAAGAAAAGCATGGAGGCATTTGGCCACTTTCTAGCCAGGTTGCCTGCATTTATTCCAGTGATCTCCAAGGATCTTGATGTAACTGAGTTCGTGTTTAAAAAGCTGCTCATTGTGGTTCCAGCAATGCCCATTTTTAAAGTCTTGTTGGCTGCCACCCTGGTCAGTCAGTCAAGGCGGGAAAGGAGCCTCGTCCGTTAGGGAGGGTGGGGTGAGCACCTGTCAGTCAGTCAGGGCGGGAGATGCCATTGGCTGGTCAGTCAGGGCGGGAGATGCCATTGGCTGGTCAGTCAGGGTGGGAGATGCCATTGGCTGGTCAGTCAGGGCGGGAAACAGGCGTCGTCCGTTAGGGAGGGCGGGGCGAGCGCCTGTCAGTCAGGGAGGGTGTGAAAACCCTTTGCTCAACCTTGTGGTTTTTATGGGAAAGTTTTCTGCTTTTGCAGAAAAGTTCCTGGCTTTTCCTCTCCAATTGACCCTGCTGAGGGAGCTCAAAGAATGAGTTTTAAATCCAGCACCCAGAATAGCCTTTGGTAATCTCTTTGATAGTCTCTTTTGTTTCTTCTTTAAAATGGCTTTGTCCCTTCCAGGGATGCTGGAGGGCTCTGCACCGAACTCCTCAGAGGACCCTGGGCCATGCTCTGCCACAGTACCTGCCAGCAGCGAGACTGGCTCCCGGGAGGCAAGTCCATCTTGTCACAGGAGCCACGTGCCCAGGTAGCATGTGTGAAAAATGGCACCTCCCCAGTCTTCCTGTGGAAGGCAAGAAATACAGAAAAAAAAGTAGGAAAAAATACTGAATTTCATATTGATTCACCTACAAAAGCCCAAARCTTCTAGTTGCCCTTTATAAAAACTTTTAGTACAGAGTATATCATCCTCAGAGGCTTGGAAAGAGCCTTTTAAGCCCATTAAGAGCCTCAGTGGCATCTTAATAGAAATTTTAAATGAAAAAAGGTGATAAAAATAATATAGCTCAAGAAGTTCTTGGTCTTTCTCACAGGTCTAAGATCTGGGTGTTCGTAGCAGTTTCCAGGTCTGGTTCTCAGAGTGCATTGGTTTAGTGTGTTCCAGATCTTTATTCGTAACTGTTTCTCTTGCATATGTTTTGTTCCTTGCTAAAGGTACTATCAAACTAATCTTCTTTCATGCTATTAATGTTGACGATCACTTCATGTGCAATACAGGGACCAGGATCTATCCATGCTGCAACCTGTCAGAAATGAGCTGCAACGCTGTGAGATCCACAGCACCCGCCCGTTCTCGGCTCCGATTTCACTGTTAGYCAAAGCAGAATGAATTTTAAGCAGGAATACTTGGCCAGCACTATATACTTATTAAAATTCTGATAATCTCTGCGAGGGGAGCTGGAACATCAGCTAGCTGTACAGAGAGAACTGCTGTCCTCTTTCCCCTATTTTGTCGCATTTACAAATTCTATTGATCAAGAAATCAGGAAATTGGGAATGCAAAAGAACCCCAGTTTTCCTAATCCTGCAGCAAAATTCCAAGTGTGTATGGAATATGAAGCATAGACATAACGAACAAAATCATGTGATGAAATAAAGTATATATGAGTAGCAAAACTGTCATATTTTGTATTTCCTACCTACCTGTCCATTCCTTTATTCATTCACTTATGCATATTTTTATTTTTCTGAACTGGTAAATTTGAGATTTGCACTATAGTCACTTTGATTATCTATTTTACTCTCTTTTCTGTATTTTATGTTATCTTATGTGCTAACCCCGTTATTTCCACTTAATAGACTTTTTTAGTATTATTTTATTTGAGGAATTAGACCATGAGTCTGAAAATCAGGGAATCTTGAACACGATTATGAAGCAATTATAGAAAGAAAAAGTTGTGACTAGGTTAAAATTATTATTGCTGGTTTTGTAGTGCTACATTAATTAATTTTATGTGAATGGGTGCTAGTATTTGTTCTTAGCATATTAGTTAATTGTAAAATTGGGCTTTGCTGCTAAATCTTTTGGCTGAAAAAGGGCAATACTTTTATCTATTCCTTTAATTTCTACTTAACCTTACAATGGTATATAGCGCCCTTACATGTTTAAGGAGAGATGAAGTACTGGCATCAGATTGCTTATGAAAATAAAAAGCATCTGTCATAACACTCTACAGCCAGTACTATTTTGCTGTAGAGGATCTGCTGCAAGATTAGTTCGCCTTTTTATTTTTTATATATTTATTTATTTTAAGTGAAAGATATAGATATTATTAGTGAAGCTAAGCCTTCATATAATTAAAACCCTCAACAGTTTGTTTGAGGTGGCAGATCAAGAGGTTAATGTGGAGTGGTACAACAGGAAGTATTTGTACTCTTCAACATTTAAAAAAAAAATTACAGCATTTAAAAACAAGTTAGCTGAAATCAGAGCCAAAGCCAATATTACGTCACTTAAAGTAAAACATTAATCATTAGTARCAAACCAGCCAGTTGATCCCAAAGTTCAGCTGGTTAAAAACTTGATGGTTTCAAGAGTGAATAGAAATGTACTTTTAAACTATGCACTCTGTGTTTTATCAGAAATAGAAAGTCAAAGATTTCAGTGAAACTAAATAAAATAAGCCTCAAAAACAAAATTCCTGCATATTTTTAAAACACCCATCTTCTTGAAACAGTTTTGAATTTAAAGATATTCTATGTAGTGTTGAGAATAGATTAATAAAACTCAAACTATATTTAATTATAATGACCAGTCTCATGCATTTGCTTTCTTTCAGTTCTGAAGTTCTTGAAGCAATAGAAAATGTTGTTCTAAATGTACTTACAAGCTTGGGCAAACAAAAAGCACCTGTGCTCACAGTAGCTAACAGATCAGATTGGAGGAATATAGAGTAAGTGTTTATGAATTTTAAAGCCTGCATTATATTTATAGAAATGAGGTGGATATATAGTTGATCGTATAACTTCCAAAAGTTACTCTTGCCTACATTCTATTAAAACTAACAAATAATTTATTTCCTGAAAAGTAGCGGACAAATAAAAAGGGATATTTAGTATCCACTGTGTGTGAACAGCTATAGCATCCTCATGACGTTGTTTCCTCAAAGGATAATGATGAGGTTCTCTTCTTCAAAAAAGATGATCCTCTCAATGCTTTATCTCCTACCTCCATGTTGTGCCTGTAAGTTGTTCTAAGTTCATTTCCAACCCAAAAAAGTAACCCAAATTTCTGAATGTTAGCTGACTTTTAGATTTTTTGCTAGTTTATCTAGACAGGTTCCTTTGTAACACGGTGATTTGTCGAAGGTGCCTGTGGAACAATATTTTTCTGAGGAGGGGAAAATGCCTCAATCTGACAGATTAATTGCTTTCTATAATACCAATGCAAAAAGAGCAAGAAAGACACAAATCCCTTTCTCATCCTGCAAGAGCTTTGCATATCAGAGAGTTAAAGGATATTTAGATCACTAAGATTGCAGAGGTGTTTAACTGGCCACATTACAAACAATTGAGGTTGAGAAGGCATAACAAACCTTCCACACACAGCACTTTGGTGGAATCTTTATTTAATAAGAATAATAACTTTCTGTCAGTCAAAAAACCTGAAGGGCCCGAAGGTAATCAGTTAACTGAAAGGCCTGCATGGTCCAGTGGATTTAATGGTTTATGTCCTGATAGTTTGACAAAAATGTTTCACTCAGATGTCAGTAAAATTGAAATACTATAACAAAGTCTTGCAATTTTTGGCAGTGTTGGAGGAACTGGCATTCCCAACTAGAAAAACATGTGAGGTGTTATTTGCCATCAGTTCACATAGGAAGCAAAATGGTCAAATTAAAGCAAGTTAACATCACAGTATGTTAAAAATAAGACTCATCAATCAAATTTGAAAATGTTAACAAGTATTTATAATGGTGAAATGTAATCTCAGATATGCATCTCCACTGAACAATAACCAACACTTCTCTTTAACATGGCAGTGTAAGAAGTAGAAGTTGACAATAAAAACAAAGAAGCAGATAAAAACAAAATTTCAAAATGTACTAGGAAGAAAAGAAAATATAGYGTGTGGGGCATGCACCTTTTTTTCTTTTTCAGCAAGCTTTTTCAAACCTAATGCACAGCTCAGATCTACAGGGCAGGACCTAGTAGGATGAGGGAATAATTTCATGTTTGAAGTGGTTCTTGGAAACATTTGTAGATGCCCAGAGAGATAGTTACCTGAGAATGCGACCTGTGAAATTCCAATCCTAAAGCAGTTCGACTGGTTTTCATTGTCCAGCTGTGTCTTTTGTTTGCCAGATTTCTCAGTTGTGGAGACAAAGCTATTGAGGAAATTATTCTGTGAGGGTAAAGACGATTCTAGGAAGTACTGCTGAGGGATTTATATAAAGCTAGATTGAACTTTTTCTTTTATTTTCTTTTTTTTTTTTTTTTTAATTTTTTTAATGACGTGTCCATAGGAATCACATTGATGAAACTTAGACTCCTAAACATATTGTTTCCTAACAGGAGTGCTCCCCATTTATCATAGCAAAGAAATCCAGCAAACTCTCTTCTTCACAGAAATTTAATCTTGCGAAGTTACAATGTAGGGAATGTGCAAGTGAAAAACAGAGATACCGTTTCCTGCACAAACACAAGAGAGTTCCGTTAAAGTAGAAATGAGGAGGGCACAGCGTGCTGTTTGTTGCTTTCATCTCACATATGCCTGTGCAGTGTGGTGTGTTCTGCCACCCAAAGGATGCATGAAGCAAAAGCTTTGAAAAAGAAAGAAAKTTAGAAATACCATGCTGTCTTATGTAACATTAGGGACATTACCACGGATACTTTTTGAAAGTATCACACAGCGGTAGCCAGGAACTCCACTGAAGTTGAGGGGACCCTATACTAATTCTGAAAAAAAAATAATAGCATATTTGGTGAGAGAAAAGGCATCTTATTCTGAATTATCCTGAAGAGAATGATGTACAATATCCTCACTTCATACATTTACAGTTTTATTGTATTTATTTGCAATGTATCAGATTTAAAGATTCTGTTGGTCTACAGATGATACCATGTTGTACCATCAAAAAAATAAGAAGTGACTGCTCTACATCAGCACCAAAATTTGGTAAGTTAAAACAATCCAAAAGCAGAAGTATTAAGTTTGTATTTACATTTTTTATGTTCTGTTCATGTTCTATGAGACACAAGCATAGGTCAAATAGATATAAATTATTGCATTCACATTTCTGAAAACAAGGTTGATCAATCAGAGCTAGCTGTTAAACAGCTTAAGACTACTTTTTATTTGGTGAACATGGACCAATTAATATATTTTCTAAATGTATTTTTTTCAGCTTTGATGCTCAAAATTTTGTCTATGATCTATAAGATGGTGCAGAGCAATACTTATGCAACTAAAAGGTAATACTGCATTTCTGTAATTTCAAATGATATTATATTTTAAGAATGTTGTTGTGAAAGACAAGTAGCTTGGATATATACCTGTAGAATAACATATTTCTGTACATTAAATATAGCTTTAAATTGGTCTGCTTATCCTTGCCCTCAGTAAAATGTTTTTCTTCACATTCTCAAGCCTACAGCTTTTTCAGTATTATAAGTACAAATGCACTATTTTATCTTCATAGAGATATATATTACACAGATACACTACTGTTTGGCAGCCAGACTGTTGTGGACAATATAATCAATGACATTTCTTGCATGCTCAGGATACCTCGGAGAAGTCTGCATATAGTAAGTAGTATATTAATAACATTTTTTTTTTGTTCTTTTGAACTTATATAAAGTATAATCAAAGCTGAAGCTTCCAAGGAGTTTGGGAACTAAATCCTTTACCTAAACTAACTCTTTTTAGCCAACTCATTTAGCTAAAATCACTAGACATTTTGCTATTAAACTAGTGAAGGCATAGTTTAAACTTCAGGGTGCAACACATTCATTCAGTTTAAGTGATTCGCCAAATTTAAATTTATTTATATCTCATACCTTATAAGAATTCTTTTGTATCTATAGATACTATTAACATAATTTATTGTAAATATTCCTTCATATCCATGAAGAGAATAGCTTTGTTCAGTGTTAAAAATGTCCATGATAGTCAATAATTGCTTATTACTGGTCAGAACTCTTTCCAGAAGTTTCTTGTTTTACTGTGCAATATAACAACAACTTATTATTTTTTTTCAGCTGTCTACAAGTAAAGGTTCTGTTGCTGGTAATTTAAGTTATACTGAGGAAGATGGTACAAAAGTGAATTGTACCTGTAGTGCAACAGTATGTATTATAAATAGCAACAGTAATTCATAGTTTCTGCCTTTGTAGTGTACTTTTTTATCAGGTTTAGACAGGTTTTTAAACATATTAATTATACAGACCAGTGCTTGTGGCACACCAGGACCTCATGGGAAAAATGAGAGACAAATATTATTGCTAAGCTCTTTGGTGGACTAGCCTGCCACCACCCTGTGGGTCTGCATACGCTTAATTTTAACCTGGCTCTTCATATTCTAACCCTTTCTATTACAGCGTTCAGACAAAGGAAGGCTCTGAACTGCAGAATCTTAGGCCCTCTCATCATATTTAATTTCAGTCCCGGTAGATTGATTTCCTGAAGAGTGAGAAAATAAGTCTAATTGCTTGAGTTAACATACTCATCTGGTCTCAAGGTGCTACTCCTGCTGGAGTGGACAGACTCATCTAGTAGTAACAGAGTAAATGAGACTGAATTCTGTATTTAGAAAAATGTATATATATATATATCTTTCTGGAGTCAAATATCTCCTCATTTACACAAGTTTAATGCTGATATTCTCTCTGTGGGCCCAGCATTTCACCATGAACAGTATCTAACTGTTAATAAGACTGTTARGTCTTGGAAAGAGCTTTTTATACCRCTTTTAGAGGAATTACAGACATTAGAAGAGCTTGCATTGCCAATTAATGGTACCAAAGGTGGAAAGGAACTACAGAGAAGTTAATAACATTTTCAAAGGCAATCAAGACCTAGAAGTGGATTGAAGAGATGAAATTCAGCTAATCTAATCCTAAAAGTTTTCTCTTTAGGCATATAGAATATGAAAATGTTATTAACTTCTCTGTAGTTCCTTTCCACCTTTGGTACCATTAATTGGAAAGGAACTACAGAGAAGTTAATAACATTTTCAAAGGCAATCAAGACCTAAAAGTGGATTGAAGAGATGAAATTCAGCTAATCTAATCCTAAAAGTTTTCTCTTTAGGCATATAGAATATGAAAGTGGGGACAGAATGCAGAGTGTTGTCATTGTTTCCTGGAAAATGTGTSCATTAGAAGCTTAGGCGGGTAATTTCAAAATGGAAAGACAACCTCAGCTACCTTTTTTTTTTTTTTTTGCTTTTGTTTAAGCACAGCTGAATGATCTCTACTATTAATATTATTAATGCTATTCCACAGCTCTTTGTATTTTTATTTGTTGAGTTGTTCCACTCTGGCACTTGAGGTGACCTAGCAGTCAGAAGCAAAACCAGACCACACACTTCAATATACACATACTCTCTTGCCAAGTTCTTCCTCCATTTCCTGTTTTTGCATCCATATGTTTGCCAGATTGAGCCAATCTTAATACGAGATGTAAAGTAAGCATTACTGTATCTTAAAATAATTGCTATAAAACAGTCATAAAATCAGGTTATAGGTTAATAAAAGAAAGGATTAACAGTCTTTCAAAAAAAATGGTTAGATTTTTTAAACATATTGAATTAGCAATCTTCACACTCAGATGAGTACTTTCTGGATAAAACAGAAAATTAACTGAGACAATGTTATCTCTGTAGTGGCCATGTGAGGAGCAATCTTCTCTGATAGCAGCACAAGGACATTTTTCAAAATTTTTCATCTTTCATCTTTTAATAACTGCAGAACTTCAATACAACTATATAATAAAGCAGGATATAAATGATTGAATATGCTCAGAAAGCAGTGAAAATGTCAAGAATGATCTTGTACATAAAGATGAATGGCTATTTCAGGATATAATTGTGTCCTTCATTACCTAAAGTTGTTATTTTAAAATAGATCTTTTTCTCTATTTAAAATGATTAATTTCATTTTTGTTGTTTTAGGCAGTCGCTGTGCCGTCTAATGTTGAAGGAATTAAAAGTATCCTTTGAGCAAGAACTCTCATWGTAGACTGAAAAAATAAAGTATAAACAAAGAATATTCCAAGTTAAACAATGATTTGGTAACTTTTTCTTTGCTCGTTGGCTCTGAAATTGAGTCATGAGCACTGCCTTTGGCTCTAGAAAATGTATGATAGAGCATTCAGATTTAATTGATTTGTGTGGTAGATTATTTTACATGCAGCTAGCCTTAACATATAAGATTTAATCTCACATGCAAAATTTATACTAATTGTAGAAAAAGATGCAACTTTTCAGAGACTCTTGGATGATGATTTCTGCAATAAATTGACTCCATGTATAATGGTTACGGTACGCACTGCATCCATCACAGTACGGTCATTTACACTGTATATTGTCTAGCCAGACTTAGCAATTTAAATGATACTTTAGTTTGCCATGGTRCACAGACTTAGACAAAAGATTATAATAAAATTATTAAGAAATATGTCTTATAGTATTTTTCATTCTATTCCTAGTAAAATTCTACCAATATAAATAAAARATACACATCCTTAAATCTTATTTCTTCCAAAGATCTCCTTAGAGAGTGTTAGCTTATCAACTTCATTTACTGTTGCAAAGTAGCTGCCTTACTCTTTCTCAGAAAGACTTCAGAACTATTGAGTCTCTTTTCATTCTTCAGGATCCTAGCTTTAGCAAGGTTGTAAGACAATGAATTGTTCCATTTTGGATTGTATTGAAAGAGCAGTGGAGCCTGGAGAACTAATAGGAATGTGTAAATTGAGTATGTGCATTCACATGTCCTGGGGCAGATATTGCCCACAGTCAGGAAAGCCTTATCTTCAACCTAAGAGATATAAAAATGTACATTATGCAATATATAGGGCATGTATCAAGCACCAGTTACAGTCAGCCATATCAAGAGGTTTTTTATATTATTTCATCAGTGCCATAAATATTKTAAGTGGAAAAAAAATTGCCTTATTCCAATATCAGAGTCCATCTATATGTCAACTGCCAGATTTTGCAAATTGACTCCTTACACAGAGGAAAGACCTTCTAAGGTCCCTGTAATCCTGGACATCTGCCATGCTGCTTCCCAGCCCTTGTTCTTCCTTCCCTCTTCATGGAGCCAAAATGAAGATTTCCTTGCTAAATAGCTGC
Source organism: Nothoprocta perdicaria (assembly GCF_003342845.1). Classification (NCBI taxonomy): domain Eukaryota; kingdom Metazoa; phylum Chordata; class Aves; order Tinamiformes; family Tinamidae; genus Nothoprocta; species Nothoprocta perdicaria. The sequence goes on from NW_020455532.1 coordinate 7,815,307, forward strand.
AGGAAAATTATTTCTGCCAGTGTTTTGTTTATTTCCTTGCTTTTAAATGACAGATGTAAACACATGTGTCACCAGATGTTGTTTTAATTAATTTAAATATGTCTGTTCTTTATTTCCGTAGGGAAGAGGCGTGCCAGATCTCAATACACGACTTTTGGTCAGGAAGCTGTGGGATACATTTCAAATTCCTATTTTCACCCTTATGGATGCAGATCCACATGGTAAATCTTCAGAATTTCAATGACATAGAAAGAAAWTTWWTTWAAAWWWTTTTTTTTACTTTTCTGAGRAGGCCTTGGTATACAATGGGCTAATGCAAGAAAATCACAAGGTTACTAGTTTGTRCAATTTGAGACATCTGCACTGTTTTAACAGTAATGTGAACCCTGTGCCTTTAAAAAAAAAAAGAAAAAGAAAATGTCACAGAGCATCTTATGATCCATAGTATAAATCCACTCATTTTAATGGGAATTAGAAACTGGGCCAATTTGGGGAGCCTCGGGATATCTTAGCTACATTCTACATTTGGTTGATTTTTACTGTCCTTTAAGGATATTTCTATCATCTGATATTTCATAGGGACACTGTGAGGCAAACGTGAAATTATTTTTAATATTAAAACACGTATGAATAATACTTTAAGTTTATAAGAAGAAGAAGAATGAAAAATAATTAACTTGCAGTCTTGAGCTATCATACCTACTAAGGTTAATTCTGAAGAAAGCAGCAAGATCCAAAGGATCTGTTGGGCATGTGTTGTTGATCTGAACGTGTTCACTGTGTTCAATATCTTTCAGCTGCTCCACATGTGCAGACCCACCCAAAAGCCACATGTACAGCCACTCTTTCTGCATAAAACAAGCCCATTACATTCTGTCTGTGCTAGATTCACTGTGCATGAGTTATTCTATTACATCAGCAGTAAATCTGAGATTTCCCTGAAAAATCAGATTCACATGGAGAAATTCTCTATATACACTGAATACCTCCTGGAAATGAAGGCGATTACTACACAATACAAAGCAGCTGCCCCAGGCAGTTCTGTTGAGAGATATGGATTACAGTGGACAAAGAAAGACCCTTTCCTTGACAGTTGTTGAACAACACGTAAAAAAGCTGATTACTCTTGTTTCTGAAATGATTATGCACAAGCAGTGTGAAACATTTAACTATATAAAGGTGTCATATTAAGCACAAATTTTGATTGTGTTATTTTGACATGCTTTAAAGATAATTGTAAACCATTAAGGACCTTATTAATTATAATGCCATAACTGTTATGTCATAGACCTGAGTTGTTAACGAAGTCTTCTTAAACACACCCAGCACATAGATAACCAAACTCTTGACTTTTGGTATTTGTAAATTAGGTGTAGAAATAATGTGCATCTACAAATATGGATCTGTGGTGAGTATATTTTTTCCATTTCAAGTATATATTTTTGTAATCCAGTTTTGAAGCTGTGATATGCAAACTCTTATATATAGTATTTGGGAAGTCCAAAAAGAAAAGTGTTCTCCATTTTGCTTTGTAGTACACACAGCCCCTGCTCTAGAAGACAAATGAAGACTGGAGGAACTGGGGAGAAGGGAGACATAACTTGTGAGATGGGTGAACTGCCCAATAAAAAATCATGTTACATTAGCAAAGATTTTGTTTGGGGGATGAGAATCTGTCTGTGGATACATGGGTTAGTGCAGAACATGATGGAGGAAGAGGCCAAGAGAAGAGGAAGGTGTCTTATGTTACACGCTAAAAAACAGGTACAGGAAGACAATGCAGAAGGTCTAAGGTGAAGGCAGAGAGAAGGAGCAGATAGGTGAACTGTTCCATAAGGCAGAGGAGAAAGAACATCCAAAGTAAGAAAAACTTTGAGAAAACAATCAGACATTGATGTCAGAGTTCAAATAAATACTTCAATGTCATATAAGAAAGCCAAATTTCCCAAGTTGTTGAGGTGTTCAGCTTAATGCTGTTAGAAAAGAGTGTGGGTTAATAGAATATCATCTTCCAGGACTGAATGAAACTGTTGGATTCCTTACTTATAGTGCAATTATTTCATAACATAATGTATAATTTAACTGTAGTAYTTAGCCATTGTAAATGACAAGTTTTCATGGATTCTGAAAACAGCCACCCAAATTCAAGGAAAAAAAACCCATATCTATGCAGTATTCCTCAATACAACATCACCATTTTCTCTCAGAAACATGKAGTCAAACTTTTTGAAGCATGGGTAGTATTCTGAGGAAATACCACTAACTCCTTATTCTTTTACACTTTTCCTTTAGGTATCTGCTGTAGCCATGATACTGGGCTAGATAAACCTTTGGTCTGGCAATTTTTATATGGTGTGGTACTTCCTAGCATAAAATATGAAAAATTCCCAAGCAGTTTTTAATTGTTATTGCTGTGTCTTAACTTCTGTCTGGTAAGGTGATCTTTCTTATTTTAGTCAATGTCTTTTGAAGCCCATCATCTCACTGTTCCATCTATAAAGTGGCTTGGTCTCCTTCCATCTGATCTCAACAGGTTAGTTATTGTGCCCCAAAATAAAGTACCTCCCTTCTCCTTCATAGACAGCATATGCAAGTAACAGTGAATCTGACTTAATGTACAGAAAGATGGCTGATGATCAAATCTATTACTGTTACCATACATTATTTTGTTCTGTTAGAAGTTGGAAACTGTATTTTTCAAGTAGATAGGATTTAATAATTGTGTTTTCTTTTCAGATTAAATATATGCAAAGATGCCCTGATTCCATTTACAAAACAAGATCAAAAGAAATTAGCAAGTATACAAAAGAGGCCTTACATAACTCGTCAACCAGTGCTGAAAAGAGAAGTATGTATAAACCGATCATCTCCTATTTCTTAATCCCCACAGGCCAAATCCTATCACCTGCAACCCTCCTCCTCACTATGATGACTTAGTAGAGCAGAAGGTTCTGCCTCTCTAGAAGGCAGCAAAATTGAGAAAGTCCATTAAGAGTCCATGTCTCTGATCAATGGRTCTCGATGGGCCACAGTTCAGAACTGCCAGTGCTTTAAGCTGATTTGATGATCATATGTGCTGTGCATGGGATTTTACTGCTTTCCTAAATACTGTGGAATATACTACATCTTTCAAAGGAGAACATGTAAAACATTTGTTTACTCTGTATTTAATGTTCATTTTGATCTTAACTAGAGCTTTTAAACCATAGATCTCACTTTAGGCATATATTGTCTGTAATGATTAGGAAGGAAGAAAAGGTGTTGTGCACTTTCCCTCTCCTGTTTTTACTCACTTTATTAACTGCTTACAAATTTGAGAAAATGTATTCCCAATATATTTGGGAAAACATATGAACATAGAACAAAAGCCAGTCTCAGATCCATGACAGTGATTTTGCAGCACCATTTCCAGTAATATTCTTTTTACTCTATGGCTCTCTATACACATCTGAAAAATCATCTCTCTTGTTTAAACAATTAATTATAGAATCTTCAATCAGGCTGTCACTGCATCACAGGTTAATTTGTTCTCTTTTAGCTGGAAATTATGGCAGCATCTAAAATGAAGGCTGAAATTCAAGTTTTAACTTCTCTTTCGTCAGATTATCTTTCCAGAGTCTATTTGCCAAACAAATTGCAATTTGGAGGATGGATATGAAAGCCTGTTTGCAAATTAATGTTTACTTGATGCTGATTTATTTTGTAACAAGTGTGTAAAAATAGTTGGGTTTTTTTTGTGTGCTGAGTGCTCTTAAAAAATCTGCAGAGGGGTTCAGTTTATAGTTTGTTTTATCAAGGTATCTAGTATGCGATTTTGATAGTCTCTCCTTTCAAAAAGAAGAAATAACAACTTCGTTTATTTGCTTTGGTTTTGTTTCTTCCATTCAATGGCTACTGCACTGTGGCAGTGGGAAATACATTTAAAAAAAGGATATTTCAGTATGTTCTTTGCAGAGAGAAAGTGTTAAGTTCTATTTGCAGCTTAAAAATATGTCCAGGGCTGGCTGCCCCTCTGTCCCAAAGCACAACCGAGCGATGCTGTTGTACCATCCTCTTTGCAGAGTAAAGGCCTTTGCTGACAATCCAGTGCGTGTGTCTGCTGTTGGAAACCCTGAGTCCGACCTGTGGTGTTCGGTGTTCACTGCTGATTCAGCCTGGGCTGGCGCTGCTCTTCTGCACATCTCCAGCAGCCGTAAATGTCCCGACACCCAAATCACKACCTGGCCTTGCTTCAGTGATCAAGGGAGCAGCGAGGTGTGCTGGGTTAGAAGCTAATGGGCAATCCTGCCAATAGCGCGCAGCACAACCGACCCGCGCACTGCCGCTCGCCGTCTCTCAAGCAGCAAGGACCAGGAAACAGGGACTGAAGTGCACACTACACACATTTCACATGCAAGCAAACTGAAAAATACATCATTAGCACTTTCCAGAGTTGATATAATCCCCACGGCCATCAGCAAACGCTGTGTCCAACGCTTTTTAGCGGCAGTTGCACTAGTACTGCATTCAACCGCCGCTCAACTGCCCCCGCTCCGCTCCGCCCCACGGCGCAGGCGCTATCCGCGCGCGCCTGCGCACGGCGGCCCGGCCTGCCCCGCCGCGCCGCGCCTGCGCAGAGCGGCCCGGCCTGCCCCGCTGCGCCGCGCCCGCCGCCCGGGTGAGTGGCGCGCGCTGCCCGCTGCCCGCGCGCGGCCCGTGGCGGCTTCCAGCGGCCGCCGCTCCCCGCGCGACCCGCTCCGCGGCGCCCGGAACCCCCGCGATGGCGGTTGCGGGCGGCGGCGGCGCCCGAGGCGGGTTCCGGCCCGGGGCGCCCGGCCCGACCTCGCTGCCCGCGGCCAGGCCGGGCCCGGCGCCGAGGCGGGTGTCGGGGCCGAGCCCCGCGGGTGGGCGGGTGTCCCGCCCGCGCGTGGATGCGGCCCCCGCGCTCCCCTCGGGGGCAGGGGGCCGTGCGGGCGCTCAGGAGCCTTTCTGGCTTTTGCAGAGGCAAGATGAGCCTGTTCGGGTCGACCTCGGGCTTCGGGACGGGAGGCACCAGCATGTTCGGCAGCACCACGGCGGACAACCACAACCCCATGAAGGTGGGTGCCCGGCGGGGAGCGCGGCCGCCCGGCCTGCCCCGGCCTCACCGCGGCTGCCCTCTGCCCCTGCTAGGACATCGAGGTGACGTCGCCGCCTGACGACAGCATTTCTTGCCTGGCTTTCAGCCCACCGACCTTGCCCGGTAACTTCCTCATCGCGGGATCCTGGGCCAATGATGTAAGTAGTCGCCGTGGGACCCGCACAAGGACCAGCTGGGGGTGTTGGTGCCTCAGCTGCAAGGGGGGACCCTAGAAACTTGCAGCAGGCCGCCTGCGAATCCTTCCCTTTGCACACTGCAGAGTTTGGCTTTCAGTGCCAGGCGTTAAGGAGTTTGACCTGGCTTGAGCTACTTTTGCTGAGAAATCTGGTTATGATCTTCAGAACAGTCATTCCTGTGCAGTGKTTCTTAGCCTCCAGCTCGGGAGACATAGTCAATAGTTTTCCTGTTAGATTTTTCTTACTGCATTTCTTTTCTCCTACTGTCTGTTTCTAGCTTCGTTTTTGGGGAGGATTAAACTAATACAGTTATGCACATGGTTTCTAGTGGAGGAGCCTTAAAGACACTCGTTCCTAGTGGAGGAGGCATAAAGACACTGGTGAATCTTTGCTAGTTTTACWGCATAGTCTCAAAAGGTTTAATGCCCACCAGCCTATTGAAATTCCAGTTTGGGTAGAATGAGATCCTCATCAAAAGAACCGGAGAGGGGRAAGCCGATTCCACCTTGGCGCGTGCTCTGCTCCTTGGGGACCGGCACAGGTTCCGCTGAGACCCTAGGGCCCCTGCGGGTGCTGCGGGATTGTGAGCACTTCTTTAGGAAGAGCTGAAGTTGTTCTGGGTTTGAGGGTGTCAGGCTCTGTAGATGAAGGGGACACAAAGGAAATGAGGATTATTAGTCTTGTAGAGAGTGTTTCTTGTTTAGAGTCATTGGGTTCATTAGATTCAGTCAGGTTAGAATCATACAGTTTTTCGTATGAATGTGCTAACATCTGTGTGTGTCTCTTGTTGCAGGTTCGCTGCTGGGARGTTCAGGATAACGGGCAGACGATTCCCAAGGCTCAGCAGATGCACACGGGGCCTGTGCTGGATGGGTGCTGGAGTGATGTACGTTCTCATATAAAAACAAACAAACTCTTCACCCAGAAACCTAAGCAAATCAGCACGTGGTTTCCAGTCACACCGGAGTGTGTAGATGCATCCCGTGGTTATTTTATAGGCCCGTACTGTATCTCTATGCTAAGGAAGCCTTAATAGAAGAGGCCAACATGGCCAGATGTGGTCAGACATGGTTGAAAGTCTGTTTCACCAACAGACATGGTGAAAGTCTGTTTAAAAGTAAGAATGTATTTAAAACTAACTGAGGAATAGTACAGATTCTTCTTCGGGTTTTAAAGTAAACTCAGAAAAGACCTTGAGACAAGGACCCTGAATCTAAAACAGAAATGCATTTTAAGCTTTTTTCTGATACGTTGTTGATTATTTTTCAATATGTGATTTTTTTTTTTCCAAAGATTTTACCAAACCTAGGAGATTTTGCAGAAGGGTCTTTACAGCARGTGTGCATTCTCAGTACATGGGCATGACTTAGTCATGCTTTTACTAGCAAAATATTTCAGAACTGTTATCAGTACTAAATGTTTACATAATTCAAAGTACACGGGGAAGAAAAAGGCAGTGGTAAAACTTACTACTGTGGGTTTTTTTTCCTTCTAAATTTATAGCTAAAGAGTGTTTTTCAGTATATTTAAACAAAGTAAGCGTGAACACATCAGGGTTATCTTTGCCATACGATTTGGATTGGTTGTAGGTGAAAAGGTGTAAGGAAATGATAAGTTTATAAACATGTTTTTTTTTCTCCTGCAAGCTTATGGTGGCATCACTTAAATGCAAAACTGTAGTAGATAATTGTAAAGAAGTTACAATGCTTAGATTACTTTTTTGTACTACAGCCCATGTACAAAACTATCATTTTTTATTACTTTGCTGTTTATATTACTAGAAATGAACAAGATGAACAGTTTCTAATAGATAGTACATGTTAATTAATGGRATTTTTAATTTTTTATAGGATGGGAGTAAAGTATTCACAGCTTCCTGTGATAAAACTGCCAAAATGTGGGATCTCAACAGTAATCAGGCTATTCAGATTGCACAGGTAAGCGAAACCCCAACATTTGTGTGTGTTTTTTTGTGGTTTTTTTTTTTTGTGATTTTTTTTTTCTTTCACTTTTATTAAGTTGATTACATTTATAAGGTACTTAATGAATTATTTAGTGCTTCCAAAATAGATGAAATGTTTGTATGATGCCTTTTACATTAGTAGATATTGAAGTGTGCAGATATGAGGACACCTGCCGAGTGACTGCACRAGGCTGTGCAGCGTTTCCATGCCCCTTATCTGAGCGTTCAGCCTCTTACTGTTGACTTGTTATTACTGTTATTTCTGCATGTTGATCACTATTGCTATTACTATTATTTGAAKTGGAAAAAAAAACAGATTTTAAAATAATGGTTTTAAAGTCTTGTTGGTTTGCTGAGCATAAACCTGTCTGCTGTAGCTCTTCTCAAAAGAACCTTTTACTAGTTAGTAATAGTTTGTTATTTCTTGGGAAGTCTTGATTTCCAGCATGATGGATCATGTCTTCATAAACAAATAGAAAACCCTGTTGTGCAAGATTCCTATTTCTGCTGTGACCGTCTCCCTCTGTAGGGTGACCTGGCAGGATTTTTTTTCATCAGAAGTCATTTATTTTTCTCAGTGGGTGTTTTTACAATGCTAAACACCGCAATAAGATAACGGATYCACAACACTGATCCTAACTGCCAGACTAAACGAATCACTTTTTTGAGTAAATGAATATAAAAATAAAGCTTAAGCAAAAAATATGGACTATTATTTTAGTAACTGTAGATGTGTTTGTCCTGTCTCCTCTTCAGCACGATGCTCCTGTTAAGACTATCCATTGGATTAAAGCACCAAATTATAGCTGTGTGATGACAGGAAGCTGGGACAAAACTTTGAAGGTATGACGTTCACTTGAAGAAAAGGGTGCTAATATCTGTACRTAAAAATATTTATATAACATAAACATATGTTCTTAAATATGCTAATACAAGGAACAGATTAGCAAAGTAGCCTGATGTACTCAGTTTCTGGACAAGAGTGAAACAACTTGTTAAACTTGTTACTCACTTTCTCTTTGCTGAAGGAACTTGTATGGTTATTCCAAGCATAACTTTCCTTTTTTTTTGTTTTGTTTTTTTTTTTTTGTCCCTATCAGTTCTGGGATACCCGTTTGCCAACCCCTATGATGACACTGCAGCTCCCTGAGAGATGTTACTGTGCTGATGTGGTAAGCCTGCAAAAATGGTAAAGGAGCATCAGCTACTTGGGCTGGAGTATTAATAAACTTAACAGTCTTTGTTCAGAGCTTCTCTAGGTTAGCACTAAATACAGACTGTTAATAATTTTTCCCTGGGCAGCCTTCACAATAAGATATAAACTGATTTTCTTGATCTGTCYTATGGAGAATAGGTGTTTGCATCATGCAGAGCACCCCTAATATTCTTTTCTGTGCAATTTCTGGATCAGAAAACATGTCTGCAGCTGGCATGTTTTGTTTTTCCTCTTTGTTCTCCTTCTTCTCCCCCTTTTCTGTCTTCACTCCCTGCTCCCAAGAACAGTCTAATTCCTATATAATTTCTTGCTGAGTTTGTGTGAAATAATGAATAGAATTCTCTGTCGTGCTGTTAACTCAATTTTCTTCCAACGTATTTTGCAACCTCATCCAGGTTCATCCTATGGCTGCTGTGGCCACTGCAGAAAGGGGATTGATAGTTTATCAGTTAGAGAATCAGCCTTCTGAATTTAGAAGAATAGAATCTCCTCTTAAACACCAGGTAAATACACCTGTAATAAATGTATTTATACAGACTGTCAAAATTTTGGACTTATCATTTTTTTTTAATAAAAACAAATGCTTTAAAGGCTGATTTCTTTATCTTGTTGTGGCACATATGCCAGTTTGATTTTCATTACAGTCGGATATGAAAATAAAATTCCCTTTCCTGCAATTCTGCCTGTGTTGCCTATGGTGGGACCCCGTGAAATGAGACTTTTGGAGTAACTGGAGTTTAACAAAAGAGCCTTGGGGTTTACCTTCTTCCTTCTAAATATGACTGTGGTCATATTTAATAATTTTGTTATATGTGCGACATTACCATTGAACTTCATCATACCCTGCAGACCGGTTGTGTGCAGGGGCTTTGCCAGAGTTAGGGAGAAAGATAGCCTGCTATAAAGCTTAATTTCAATTCTAGGTTTGTTTCTGCAAGTTGTTAGTAATTCTGCAAATGGTTATAGTCTGCACATACAATGTACAGTACTTTTCTCAAGGATTTAAGAATGTAAATATTACAGCTGAAATTCTCAAGAAAATTTGGCCYATCTTAACTTTGTGTATGTTTCTGTTAGCATATGTTCGAATATGTGGTGTTTTGTKTCTCTATTCACATCAGCCAGCATTCAAAAAATCTGACCCTCAAGCTATTGTCTAAAATGCTCTGTATTCTTCTCAAATTTAGCATCGCTGTGTTGCTATTTTTAAAGACAAAGTGAACAAACCTACTGGATTTGCCCTTGGAAGTATTGAAGGAAGAGTAGCTATTCATTACATCAATCCTCCAAATCCGTAAGTATTAATAATTAAGATATTATTTATTTATTGCCTGCTTTACAAGGAGGGAAAGTAAAAAGATWTGTTATTTTTCAGTGCAAAAGATAATTTCACTTTTAAATGTCATCGCTCCAATGGAACAAACACATCAGTACCTCAGGATATCTATGCTGTGAGTATTCATCACATTTCCCTGGGTTTTGTTACACAGTGCAGTTAGAGGCTACAGATGCCCTGTATGCTCTTCTAATGTAAAATTTGTTGTGATTTTTTTTTTCTCCTTGACCTTTTATTTTGCCTGAAGTTGTTATATACTTGTGCTTAAAGAGCCGTAGTATGAGTTGAAATGAATGAAAACTTTCCATTTCTTTCAAAATAAACACTACATCAACTAGTTATAAAATCATAGGGTGGGTGGTGTTTACTATGTCTTTTTATTTTATCCCACTTATTAACCTGGTGTATAACGGAATACGTCCTTGACTTTTTGTGTGATGGGATTATGCCATTGAATTCCTAGCTACTGCAGAAAAATCTGTTAAAACATTAAAAAAAAARAAAAAGCCATCTCTAGGTAGTTGCAGAAAATCTTCTCTCTGTATTTTCTCTCTTGCTATTGACTGGACATGTTAAGTGTTCCCATTGCCTGTATATGCAGGGGGTTTGCATGTCATTCTGCATGATTTTGCAGGTAAATGGAATAGCATTTCATCCTGTCCACGGTACTCTTGCAACAGTAGGATCTGATGGTAGGTTCAGCTTTTGGGATAAAGATGCACGAACAAAGCTAAAAACGTCAGAACAACTTGACCAGCCAATATCTGCCTGTTGTTTCAACCATAACGGGAATATATTTGCATATGCTTCCAGCTACGACTGGTCAAAGGTAAGAAGGGTTTATACCCACATTTTTACTGATATCTGACCAAAAAAAAAAAAAAAAAACTGTCCTTTTCCTGTGAGGCTTTCAGTGTCCTTTATAAATACTACGAGAGTTTCCTAATGTCATAGGCACACAAAAAAACCTTCCCGTAAAATGCAGCACTGAAGTGTTTGAGTGCCATATGCTGAATTGCTCTTATCATTCAGTGAAGCTTGCTGGTAATATTTATTGATCTATGTTTCTTTATAACTATGTTTTTATACTTTATGATMATATGATTTCCTCTTTGAGCAGGCTAAGTACATAGGACTTTTCTTTTTTTAGGGTCATGAATTTTACAATCCGCAGAAGAAAAACTACATTTTCCTGCGGAATGCAGCAGAAGAGTTAAAGCCTAGGAATAAGAAGTAATGAGCATGAGTCTGGCTTGTGTTGCTGTACTGTTTTCCTGCCATTCCTGCCCCAACTCCCATGCTCTTCTGCCATTTGTGCCCTGTCGCGCCACGGTTCAGTCAACTTTGGATCGCTAATATTTAGCAGGAACTGTATAAATTACATTAAACATTCTGACTTGCTGGAGAATATCTTTCCAATTAGACATGCTGAGTGTAAAAAAGAAAAGCTAATATTCACACGACTTAACCCCTGTATGTTCCACAGCAATAATATTATTGCCGCAACATCTCTACATGTGGGTTAAGTATTCCTGCTTAGAAGTGCAAGGATTTCTATCTATGGATTTATTTTATTAGTACCTTGTTTAAAAATGTTCATCGTAATAGTTCTGGAGAAGTTGTATAAATACTGTATTTTTTTTTGTAAGTGCGTGAAGAATTGCAAATAGTTCTTCTCGAAGGAGGCTTGATATTATTATTATTATTATTATTCAAGTTTTTTTTTTTTTCATTGGTTGCTGATTTTTAAGATAGAAGTATTGTCTACGGTATGCCAGGCAGAAACACCGTGCAGATTGTTTTCCCTCTTTTTCTGGATGAATTTGGTAGGTATGTAGGTGGCCAAGAATAGTGACAGAAACTCAAGACCAAGAAGATGGGCACTGTGCAAACCCCCCTTTCCTCCCTCCTTGCACTCCAGCAGCGCAGGTGAGCTCTGAGCCACCCACTACTTGTTCTAGTCCAAAGGAGAACTGCCACTTGTGCCAAGTAGTATAGTCAGTAATGTGAGCGATGCGTTAAAGGTCGTGTTTTGATCAACACCAAAACAACATATGCAAAATCTTTGTGGCCTAAACTGCTTTAAAAATGATTTTTTTAAAGCTGGTTCTTTTAAGATTGTCTTATTTCTTTTTGTCCCTTAATAGGGATTTCTGGAGTGAAAATTTTTCATTTTTGCATTAGCTAGGCAGTAAGGTGAGTTTCATCCCTCTTAAAAATGCTGTGAAGCAAAGGTAAAACAGTGTGGGTCTTTCTGACTTGAATCTACCACTATTTAGTTCTAACTAGCCCATGTACACATGCCAAAGTTTTCTTTTTAGAAGTGAGTGCTTATTACTCCTGTTAACTATTATTTGTTTGATAATGATAAAATAAAAGTGGAGGGCAGCATGTATAGAAATACCTGTCATATTGTAAAAATTCTCTGTAAAACTGTATGTTGTAACACTTACGATTATGGATTCATGCTACATTTCAAATAAAATTTTTACTAAATCCTTTTCTATATTCAGTAGCTCTATTTTAATAATATAGGCAAGGTTTAGTACTTCATTTGTAACAGCAGCTCCATGTCCTTTCACTGCAATTCAGATGAATTTTTTTAGAAACAAAATACTTTTCCCCTCAACGGCATAGGCTGGAAATCTAACTCATTTTCCAGTTGCAAATTCATTAGGAATCATCCCTGTGGTTTTGCTGCAGAGAATTAAGAGGAGTCATGTTAAATGTAAAAGCCTTTTGTTTCATGAAGATTAATAATTTGAGCAGCCAAACACCTGACGATTTGTCTTCAGTGTGAATGAGTCATGCTCTCTGCAGAGTCTCTGGTTTCATRGTTCCTTAACTTCAAGCTCTTCTTTTCCGAGTTTGTGGGTTCTTGCTTGGTGTGTTTGAGGCAAGTTCTTGAAAGAAGCTACTGCTCTTTGAGGAGCTCCTTACTGGGTTTTGTTCCTCAAGAGGGATTCCTTCCTGCTACTTGTGTATTCTGTCTGCTTTTGGTTTTCCCATTCACAGGCTAGTCATTTTACTGAAGCTAGGAAAGAGCTCCCAGCTGTTGCAGCACTCGCTGGTCGTTTGCTCCAACAGTCCTTTTGTTTCTGTTGAATGTCACTTTTAAGACTGTGCTTGCTGCACTGCAGTCCTTGGCTGTACGTGCATTTTTCCAGTCTTCCCTGGCTAAAGAATGCCAGCAAGCACCGAGCAGGCTCAGCGGGAAGCGTGGGCCTGCTCTGAWGACAAAAAAAGCAAATTCTCCTCTCCTTTATGCAAAACTGCCACTGGTATAAACAGGGAGCAATGAGTGTTGTCTCTCTTGCTTAAAAAAAAATCTTTTTTTTTAATACCTAACATAGATAAAATGACAAGAAAACAAGATTCACTCTGGCTGCTCAGCTACCTTTCTACTGCATCCAATGGACTTGCACCTACTTAGGTAGGTACTGAGTTTGGCCAAAATACATTTTTGTTACAGAGCCAGCACCGAATCAGTTCCTTTTGTGTGGTGCTAGAGTTTTATATTAATAAATTGGTGCTTACTTGGCTGTGGAAATCACTTTATCTGTCAGGGAGGGTTCAGAATTATTTAGTCATTGCATTAATTGTTCAGCCTAATTTTAGCAGGGCATATTTTCCATTACATTCCTGTGCACATCAGATATGTACAGCTGGGAGGACAGAGTCAAACTTTGAACTGATTTGTTTTCCATTACCTAAGTTAGGAGAATGCATTGGCAATTTACTCTTCCCTGGAATTATTGTGAGGTTCTCATCTAAAATATACACAGCTGCATCCCTTCAAGCACCAGCCACACAGAGTGAGCTGATTCGTGTGCAGTTCAGTGTGTGGCACGTTCTGCAGCCGTAATAGCTTGCACTTACCTGTCCAAAAAAGCTGGGTAAAGTACAGTGTTGCATTCTGCTTCACCTAAAGCCAGCGATTGGAATGCTGGATTATAAAGGAGCAAGTTTTTACTTGGTTAGCTTCGTTTCATTCTTTTTTTTTGCAAGTTTGCTGTTCATGCTCATAGTTTGATTGCAGAAAAACAATCCTTGGAAGAAAGAGCACCTGCATTTATGATGACTGCTACAGTAGTGACATTTTATAAAATTTTTCATATGATCTGTCTTATCCTTCTTGTTGATAATCTCACATCAGTTAATTAAGTGTCAATAAACTGGTGGTGTCCGCGGGCCCAAGGCTTCCACCAACGAAAGCCAAGCCGGGTTTGCACATCTGCAAGCACCGCGGCAGTGCCTCTTAACTTGCTCTCTGTCACCTGAAATGCAGTAGCTCGAGTGCTGAGCAGTGTCCGAATCTAGGAAAATAGGTCAGTTTGGGTCATTCTTATGTGAGATATGGGTTGGAGATAGGGGTGGGGTTAGGTTGCTGTGGGAAATGTCAGTAAGAGCATTGCCCTCTTCCATTCACTTGTGCTTAAGCGCAAGCTGCAGCCGAGGTGTTTGGGCAGCTGTGCGTTACAAGGCTTCATGTCAAACCCGTCTCAAAAGGCCCATCTGGCCTTAGAAACGATAGCAGACCTTTATTTGCTCTTCTCCTGTCGTTGCTATTCATGGAGATGGACCTGGGCTGAGCACATTTTTGCATTCCTAGAGTTATTAGCTAAATATGACGTTGGGTTTGGTGTAATGCCAGTTTACCTCTCATCTTCCTCCAAAACTTCTGGTTTCCTGATTTTTAAATACCAAATTTCTGTGCTTTGTAGCTATATTTTACAATTGTTGTGTGCAGAGAGGAAGGGGAAGGGGTTTTCACAGCCGCCACTGCAGAAAGCTGGTTAAGCATGAAGGGAAGATACATCTTTCAGGTAGATTCTGAACCCATGACACAGCCAGCTGAAGAAAAAAGACTTTTTTTGTTGTCATTTTTCTTAAGTGGACTGCTCTGTGGTTATTCATCTATCAATATATGTGGCTGGTGCTTCCTGTTGATACATTTGTTGGTTTAAGAGTTTTTGTTAGAGCTAGGTGAATCATCTGTTAATGAGGGCAGAAATGTCACTGTTTTCCCAGGTGAACTTCTGCACAAGCTATCAACTATAGATCTTTTCATGTGGATACTTATTTCAAAAGGCATCAGTATTTTCTAAAGAGCTTCAGTTTAATAAGCTTCTCTAGGACATTTACCCCAGCTTGTTCAACTAACACACCAGGCAAGAGCCATCACTAGGCCACTGGTGCTGCAGCACAAGGGACAAATGGAATAGATGAGACTAAAAACAAGCTAGGGTTGGACTTGTCTGTTCTGGCRGCAGCAGCGATGCTGTGGGGGGGCCGCGTGCCCCCCTGCTGCAGCTCTCTGCGGAGGGCAGGAGGTGGCAGCATTGGTGGCTCCTCGCAGCTCTCGCTGCAGCCGTGGCTGCCGCGCACACTGGGCTGCACTGAAGCTCTCTGTAATTAGGCCGTGCAGAGCCCATGACCTGCACTTATGCTGCAATAAAGGCCATGATACCTCTTAATCCAATGCTGCCTTTTTATTTTAAGCATTTCTAAAATCCCAGGGAAAACAGCATTTTTCTTGCATTAAACAGTCACGAAATACAGTGTGCAAGATGATGCATGCACATAGGAATATATTTTAATCCAAGAGCTGCAGGAATGTATGTGACAGCTCTCTGTGTATAAACCAGATCCTTTTTAGAGCTATGAGATGCTCTTTCAGCTGCCCGGACACCTATCCGAGCGAGTGCCGAGTCAGGGTGTATGCAGGGTATCAGCTAGGCAMGTTCTTAACTTAGCTTTCAAAGCCACATCTTACTAATTTAACCAGCTTTGTTTGGTTGTCTTCTCCCTGATTTTCGTGCTTCCAACACAAAAGCAGGTTTGAAGCCTGCAGGAAAGCTTGCAGCCACTTTGAGTTCAGAAACTGCCTCGGTGTGTGACACCTTCCACGTGCAGCCGGCGCTGGTGGCACCTGCAGGGGTGAGGGACTGAAGTGGCAGCCGTCCCATCGCCGCGTCCATCCCCGTGAGCGGCCAGCAGAAGCCACCCCAGCAGGACCAGCTCCCGGGCACCCATTTCAGCTCCATGGGACTCATTCCTCAAGTGCCAAGCACAGCTGTGTGTATTTGTGCACTTTGCTCACTTGTGAAATAGGAATAATGCTGCACAGGATAAAGGAGGTTATGAGTGTTTAGGAGTTACCTAGAGCAATATGAGATTCAGTTAATCTCACAAAGGGCCCGTGTGTCCCTGGGGCACTTTCCCCATGGCAGAGTCATTTCCAATGTTTGTGCTCCATCAGCTCTGCAAACACTTTTTGTTACAGCACATAAAAGATACAATACCTGTCAACATTAGCTTTGTAAAGAAAGAAGTTTTCTTCTGTTGACTAATTATCCAGTGAATACATTCAGCTTGAGGAGACACTTTAATAATTTAGCAGCCATGTGCTAGGTAATATAGGAGCTTTTGTCTTACTGGCCGCTTAGATCTTGACACGAGGGAAACCCAATCTCTGGCTTTATGCATTCAAGGAAGTGTTTCATATGGCCCSGTATCAAGTGCCACTGAAGAGCAGGCCTAGATAAAAGATTAGGGAAATGGGCTAGTTCTGCATAGGGAGACTTTACCCTTCACTGCCCAGTTCATCCTTTAGGCAGCAACTGCTTCAGAATGTGAGCCATATATAAGTTAAGATCWATTTATCCATTGCTGTGATAATTAAAAGAAATCTGAAAACTGTTAAGTATCTGGATAGGTTAAGTCTTTATCTCCTTCCTGCTTGTATCTCTACATGGTATTATTAAAGGCATCGCAATTTGATGCGAAATGCTTTCAGTCTTTATTGTTTTTAAATGTAAATCATTAGTAAAGCCTCGGTTAGCTGAGCCCAATGGGGAGAATGATGATGTTCAGTTACTGAGAAAACTATGTAAAGAAAACTAAAGTGACAAGCAGGTTTTCTTCCAACCCTGAGAATACYCCTAGGTATTTAAGCACTGTTCATGCCCTCTTCTTGTAGAGATAGGAGCTCAAATAATCTTTTCTGAGCCATTCCTCTCTGCTAGCCTAGCATATAACAACAAAGCAACTAAGCTGCAGCCACGAGAAAGGCATTTTGTTTAGACCATAATTATTGTACTTGGTGAAGTGCAGAATACGGTAGCACAAACTGGAATCAACCTAAGAGCTGTGCCTCCTATAGGAGACAGTTTGTTCGCATATGACTAAAACCAGAATTAAAATATAATCTTGTTTTATTTCCTTTGGAAGGGCAGCTCTTTGCCGTGTTCCTGCTGCACCTCCGAGTTGGGTTTGTATGGACTCAGAAGGACAGACAGCACTTACAGGTAGCTGCTTCTGACTCTTTTGGAGGTCTCTTGCTGTTTAATATTCATTCCTGGTTTAGACTAGCGGAGATACAGACTGTAATTAGTTGTTTATGAATAAATGTTTAATGTATAGAACAGCACCTATGTATTTGTAAAGAACAACTCTCGTTGAAAGCTGTCAGACTTCAAACATTGCTATGTGGCCTTTCAGAGCTCCATTCACTGGGTTGCAATAGCTCCTCACAAAGCACAAAAAAGGGAGATAAAGGGAACAGCTTAGCAAAGCTTTTCCCATTGAACTTTTCYGCTGTCCAGCTTTTGGTGAACCACGGGGGCCGGGCAACGCAGTCTGAGTCATTCCCCACTGCTGACCTGGGTCTTTCACCACAATGGCCCATGTCACCCCGTTTGTCACCTGAGCACCTTTCTTTGGTGGTCCTGCCAGCAGCAGCGGGAAATTAAAGACAAGGTGCTATATTGAGCTAAGCTCAGCTGTTTTAACATGGCATGGCCCAGGGATGCAGCGGCTACCTGCTGACCTTGCAGGCACCTGGGAACCTCCTCACTGCTCTGTGGTGCCTCCTTATCTTCCTGGACGGTGATGTCGAAGCTGGCCCTTCTCATAAGGACACAGTAGGGCTGGGTTTTCATCTTACAGACTGATGATAATTTTGTTTGAGCTCAGACTGACCTCGGTACCTCAGGCTGGCAAAAAGAGACCCCGTGCTCCAGGAACGGGAATGAAATTCCTGATGCAGAACCACCCTCAGTACCTCTACATCTCATTCCTGAGCTAGAATTTATTTAAAAAATACAGAGTAACCAATCTATCAATCCTTTTTTTTTTCTCTTTCTCTATCTTCCTGTATGTGATATATCCTATGCTTATCATCTTATGCCCTTCTCTATGTGCTTGGCACTAATCTTGAACATGATGCATTGGGTGGTTAATGTGATTTAGCAGGAAGTGGCCTGCATACATTTCAGTGCCGATGGCAGCATCGCCCTTGCTAATTATCTGTTTATCAATTATCTGATTATCAATTATCTGTTGAGCTACTCATGGCTTCTCCCCCTCAGCAGCAACTGCGGTGCTTCTGCTGCAGATGCGGGTGTTGCAGTGCTAGGAGCTGTGCAGCAGCTGAGCAAGTTGTCTGGAAAGGGCCACTTAGGACCTGGCAATTTGTACAGCAACTGGGGTGATATTGCCCAAGATCCTGTCCAGGTAAGAGGTTTGCTTCTCTAAAGTCCTCTCCAAGCTCTGTGGACACTGGGGAGCTTTGTACGGATTCTCCACATGGTGTTTTCGTGTCAGCTTGCARGTGTTCATATTCCACGGAGAGCCACCAGCTTGCGAGGAGACTTTGCTGACTAGCGTTCTGAGGAGATGACGTGACGAGATGGCTCTACGAGATTCACTTGGGGAATGTCAACAATTTCAATAAGCTAAGGAGCCGTCTTGCACAGGCTCTGGGTCCAGAACTTGGGTCAGCAATGACTTTCCCTGGTCAACAGCCCTCCTGCTGAGTCCTGAACACCAGCTTGAATCACAAAGGCTGGCCACTAGCTCGGCAAGACAAAGTTGACTTTTCTCTTCTCAGATGGGCACTTACAAGCAAAAAAAATCCCARCTGGACCGGCCACCTTCCCTTTCTTGCCAATTGCACCATTTTGGCCAAGGATCCATTATCAAAACAGGTAATGGCTACAAATGGCACACTCCAGGTGTGCTATCAATAAAGAAGAGAGCAAAACACTCCTCATTAGAGCGATTCTCCTTCCTGGTACCTGGGGCATGAGGGATGTGCTGACACAGCTCCTTAGTTTAGGGACATTATTTCTCCTATGCCTCTGTTTATGTCCAACCCCGCATGCAAGGCTGGCGTTGCTGTTTTGCCTTGCCACGTCAAGCTCTCCTGAGCAGTTATGAGCCCTGTGATTTCTCCCATTACCATAGATCTTATGTCTAGGGAATCCTGTTATCCATTACCATGATTCTATCTATCCTTCATCTTGGCAGAGACACACAAGTTCCTCTCCTCCYATTTTATGTCCCTGAGCAAGATGAATGGTTTGGAGACTGGAATTAATCTTTTAATGACATTTCCTGTCACTGCTCGGTCTCTAATACGTGTTTGTGGGCCAGTGGAGCGAGAGAGTCAGACACCCCATTTGTAGGCACTCGCACCTCTCAGTCAAAGTTACCTTTCAATATCTGTGTGGTGTCAGGTTGTTCTACTGCAAGTTATTTATGTCATTAAAAGCTCATTCTGTGACCGCTAGAGCTAATGGCCTGATTTCTGCTGGGCTTGTGTCCTGTGGCTGATAATGGACGAGGTGACCTGAGGCTTCGGAATTGAACTTCAAAACTTTTTTGTAGCTGGGTCATTATTGCGGATATTTATCCTGTGGAGTTTTCTATTCTTTTGCAATGTAAGAACTCACACTGTAGCTCCTCTTAGAGTTAGGATACTYGTTTCTCTCTTCAGGGGTTTATTTCTACAAAATTTATAGCAATTTAAATGCCTTTAAAACCACAACCTGAAGTTAAATTTGGTCAAAATATATAACCAAATCAAAAATTACTAGCACATAAAAAAGCCCAAGCAATTATGATCTTATTATGCAATTATGAGCTTCTTACTCATCTTTGTCAATATGCAGTAGAGACTCTTCCTTTATTTACAGGAGGAAGAGCCTGTTGTTGGCATGTATTATCTACCTCTTGTTGGTGAGAGGCTTTTCATAAAGCATGGGTATCCCAGTGGCAGAAAGCTTCTCAGACAGGATCATCTGTGTTTTTGTGTGAATACAAATCTGATCCAAATGAACGGGATTTGGATCCAAGGCCAGTGCTCTTATATCTCCTCAGCACATAGGAAATGCTGGTTGGCTGTGGTTGACACTGGTGGGGTCCTGCCTAGCAGGATGCCGTGAATAGAGAGGCAATAGGTTCCCATTAAATTTACAGACTGTGTGTTTCTAACAATGAACATTCTCTAGCAGGCATAAGATGTCAAGGTAACTTGTGCAGATAAAAAAGGAAATTTAACTTATTCAGCATTCCCATGTTCTGAAATATCCCAGGAGAAGAAATAATCCTATTGGAAGATTCCTACTAAAGCAAAAGCCTATTCGAAGTGCACTCCTGATTAGGAACATCCTCTACTGATGTATTTTGCTGAAAGTGGCTGAAGAAAGAAGGATTTTTATTTTTTAATTCCTCTTAACAGCAGCAGCTCAGAGGTAGGKGATAGTCATGGTGTGTTCAGGGCACCAAAGCAGAAAATCTGAGACAAAGAGCCCACATGCAGAATTTCCTGCTCTAACCTAAACCAAATGCCATCGAATGCAGCTTCCCTCAAGGTCTCCCAGCTATGCTACTGTTTGCTGCATATCTGGTGGCCAGCATCCAGACTGAGCATTAGTAAAACTAACAAACCAAAGCATTCCCACAGTTAAGTCCCTTGCTCTTCAGCTCCCTTGCTTAGCTGCAAAGCATCCATGAGGGACATTTCTTCCACTGTTGTTGCAATAGCCAGCGAGTGGATGTCATGACAAAACCCAAGGGCACTGCCCTACACCGATGAGGTCTTGGCTAAACAGCAGCAGAAATTGAAAAAGGTCAGAGCTCCACAGTAGCCCTGACCTGCTTTAAAAATAAAGCCCATCAATTTTGTAAGAAAACAGGGAAGTTTTCCAATGCCTTTCCAATCAGACCTGGGATGTTGCAACACAGTTCTCTCAAAGACACCAAGGAAAGAAGGGGAAGTGCTCAGAGAAATGTACCAGGAGAGCACCACAGGGCTTCACCTGCCTTCTTTCTGCTCTTCCCATCTTGCTGTCCAGGGTGAAGCAAAACTAGCACATACTCCTCCTGCCCTGCCATGGCTGTGGGGCTGGGAAGTATTGACTAAGCTGAGGTTTAAAGCCCTTTGTTGATGTTTTTCTGCTCTACCTGTAAAAGAGCTTCCATGCTTGCCCATGGAAAAGAGGAGGAACTGGGATTCCTCCGTCGAGAGAGATGGGGCTGATGTTTGAAGAGGAAAATGTATGTTTTTCTTGCCSTGATCTATGCAAACACTGAGAGCAGAGATGCTTCTAGTAGCTTCTGAGAACCTCTGAGAACCTTCCTTTCTTGCAGAGGAGCACGAGTCTGTTTGGATGATCTGAATCTTTGCCGTCATTTGGAGAAGAAAGAAGCTCTGTAACAGGATAGTAACGAAAAGCCAACTGGACTGTGACCAGCGTGGGTATCACGGGAAGAGGCTAACGCGTAGCTTGTGTGGGAAATAAGGCAGCCAGAAGGATGATTATGACTCAGTGGTAATGAGGCCCTGGCCTGGTGGCCGTATCCTGACCCAAAGGAGCTTTCCAGGGTGCCAGAAGGCTCCAGAGATGCACACGTGGCTTCAGAGGCTGGTAACGTTCAAGGATGCCCAGCAGTATGAAGGAGAGCTCCATCTATCCCCCATAGTCATCAGCACAAATGCGACCTAGTCTTAAAGTGCAGTACACTGGGAATGAAAAGCTCCATTGCTTCCTTTGCCTTTTTTTTCCTGTTTATGAAGTATAGGGTGCTTAGAGCTATAGAAGCAATGCAAGAAAAATATTAATGAATAACCAAGCAGGGCAGACATTAATGCATTCCTTTCCCTTGAAACACCCGGCTTTGCTCTGTGCACTCTGTGAAAGAAAAATGTCTGCKCAGTCTGAATCTGTCGTTGAGAAGCCAAAATAGATCGAGATTTAGAAACTCTGCTGGCCCATATTGCTGAAACATTACCACTGCATTTATCACGGGGCAAAAATAATCTTTTTCTCTATCTCTCTGCCAAATGATAACCCTGTAGTGGCAAGATAACCTTAAGGCAAGACAGTGGTTCTGGCTTATAAATCTCTGGGTTATAAATCTCTGGGTTGTAAATGAAAAGTGATTTCAGTCAGGACTCTATAGACATTCGGGAGGAGAAATTATTGCTGCATTATTGCATCTTTGGGGATCAGAGATCAAGAATTTTTAAACAAGTTTAAACAATGTTCGTCATTAAGCCACTGTTGCTCACAAATTTCCACTAATGTGTGGTGCCGTGCAATTTTATGGCCTTTGACTCTTCTCTTTGCTCCTGGGAAGCAAATAGCTCCACATTTCCTAGTAACTTAGCAGTCCTGATCAGCGCTACCTCAGCTGGCGACGCTGTTCTGCACGGATGCACTTTGGGGCACTGAGCAGTTTTCCAGCTTTTGTTTTCCTGCAATTAGGAACAGAGAGCTGCCCGAGCTGGGATACTGCAGCTCTGCTCCTGGATTTGATCCGCAGCTCTTGCAGGTCAGGGATGAAAGCAGAGGTTTTGGACCTCTGGTTACTCAGTGTTCGAGCCCCCAGCTATGGCTCCTCGTTTACTTATCAAAGCCTGTCCCTTCCTCCCGCCTTGGCCTTCTCATGCACCTTTGCGGTCCAACRTGCCGTGAGAGCTGGCACGCGGCTCGACGCGTTTGCCATTGTGTCCGAATACTTGCAGTTGGGGTGATTGTGCAACTGGAAAGAGGGAGCGGGGGGAGGAAAGCCCTCTCGGAGGCGGTTTCCTTTGGCGGGAGACCTCGCCCGCCTCGCGGTGCCCGCAGTTTGTGGATGCTGCTCCCAGCCCGCTGGACTTGCAGTCTGGGCCTGGCTGGGGGCCATGGGCCTCTGGAGCGCCCGGCTGGGGTGAGCTGCAGGCTACAGGCACCCTGATGCCTGCAGGGAACTGGGGTCTTACTGCTTGCAGGGGTCCCGGTGTCTGCAGGGGTCCCAGTTACTGCAGGGGATGGAGGTCCCAGTGCCTGCAGGGAACTGGGGTCCCACTTGCAGGGGTCCTGGTGCCTGCAGGGGTCCCAGTTACTGCAGGGGATGGAGGTCGTGGTGCCTGCAGCCTGCAGGGAAGGGGGGTCCCCCATATTTGCAAGGGAAGGGGAGCATATTTGCTCCTGCAGGGAAGGAGGAGCCTGTGCTTGCAAGGAACAAGGATCCTGGTGCTTGCAGGGGTCCTGGTGCTGCGGGGGAAAGGGGATTCCCCCTGCCTGCGGGGGAARTGGGGAGGCACTGAAATCACTTTTCATTCATGTTTTCCATAACCCGGAGATTCATAAGCCAGGGGTCCCGGTGCCTGCACAGTAAGGGGGAGCCCGATATCCACAAGGATCCATCCCAGTGCCTGCCGGGGTCCTGGTGTCTGCAGGGGAAGGGGCTCCCAG
>NW_020455532.1:7839175-7863851 GCF_003342845.1 Nothoprocta perdicaria
CGCAGGGCGGGAGGCGCCGCCGGCGGCCCCGCGCGCGCGCGGGTGGATGCGGGCACCATGCACACGGTGCAGAAGGACACCACGTTCACCAAGATCTTCGTCGGGGGGCTGCCCTACCACACCACGGACTCCTCCCTCAGGAAGTACTTCGAGGTGTTCGGCGACATCGAGGAGGCCGTGGTGATCACGGACCGGCAGACGGGCAAATCCCGCGGCTATGGTTTTGTGAGTGCGGGGCGCGGGGCGGCGCGCACAAAGGGCGCCCGCGGGAGCGGCCCCGGGAGCGGCCCCGCCGCGGGACCCGCTGCTTCCACAAACAATAGCGCGTGCCCCGAAATGCCGTAAACGAAGCCGAAGGGGAGGTGGGAGGCAAGGGGAGAATGCCCGGTGTAAACCCCGCAACAACTTTGTAGGGGGGAGACCTCTTTTTTTTTTTTTGCCCAGCCTTTGGGACCCTTTCCATCTTTGCAAGAAGCTGCAAGTAGCCCCTGCTTCCAAATAAAGCAATAAACAAAGTCCCCTTTTCCCATTTTTTTCCCTTTTACTTTATTTTTTTTTCTGGGAAGAGCGATTGCTACAGACAGAGCTGTGCTTGGTTGCAGGTGACCATGGCGGACCGAGCCGCCGCTGAGCGCGCGTGCAAAGACCCCAACCCCATCATTGACGGCAGGAAAGCCAACGTGAACCTGGCCTATTTGGGAGCAAAACCAAGGAGTATTCAAACTGGTGAGGCATCCCGGCGATCCCGTCTCTCCCTATTAGAATAACTCGCAGGACGGGGAAGCGAGTTACTGAGCTGGGCTCATCTGATCTGATGAGCCCTGCTTATCCTGCACTGTTTCGCTTGCTGAGCGACACAGTGGTCCAGTTATCTCGCTTCCGTGTCTTCYTCCTTGTACCTGTTACACTGGGATTATGTGCCTGGATTCCTATGATGGAGTTAAAGCCTGCTTCTACAATAGCTAATCTGTTCCCCATGCTTCCCTTTTGTTACATTGGAATTGCTGCTAACATGCATTTAATCATGCTGCCCTTTAGTTGAGTGACCGCAGTATGCAAAATGAGCCATTATAGTCCCCTGCCTGTTTTGATAACAGTTTTAACTGTGTTCTGCAGTCTAAATTCCCATCTGGTCTTTGTGCGTGTCTYGTATGCATATTAAAATCAGCCTGCTTCTGTATGGGGCTCTCAATTTGCACACATGCCTGCGTTTCCTCTGCCACACGCCTGCCGTCTGAGCTGTACTTGAGCRCGCACGTATTAGAAGCTGCATGCTGCAGTCTGCCTCTTTTTAATAATAGTTTTCTGATCACTTTTCCAGGTTTTACCATAGGTGTGCAGCAGCTACATCCAGCTTTTATTCAGAGGCCCTTTGGGTGAGTGAAAATGTTTCTTAGCGGTCACTTTGAAATCAAGTTCGTAAATCAACTTCCTCATTAGGAAGTTCCTCAGCTGCCATTAATGCTCAGAGTGCTTTATTTCTTGTGAAGATTTAAGAAGACCTGTGTATTTGTGAGCTTTTGTATAATTCCCAAAGATCCTCCTTTATCCTCAGTAAATCTTAGTCATAATAAACCTAATACTTTGCTTGCTCTTTTGGCAGCTTCAAGAATTTGGAAAAATCTAAATGGAAAATATGTTCCCTATTGTAGGACTTAAGGTGTCAAAACAATTAAGCAAATACTGTTCTCACGTTTCTTGAATAAGATATTCTGCTTCCTCGCTGCCATTTCCCACGTAATAGTGTTTAGAGTATGGTTTTATTCTAGAAAACAAGTTGCATTGGAAGCAGTCTTTTACTTAATGAAAGTAACATTAGGTCAAAAATTGATTTTGGACAGATGTTATACAGGGCTTGAATAGCCTGCAAAAGTGGGCTTTTGTCTGCTGTTTTCAATAGCTTATACCATCCCTACTCAGTTAGAAAAGTCCTCTTTTTATACATCTAATAGGATCTGGCAGCTGCTCGGGAGAAGACAAGTGTGCTTCGCGAGAACAATAGTGACTGTCATACTGCCTTCATTTAACTGTTTAATGATTGATGCCGTTCTTTTTTTACACCATTTCAGAAAGCGAATATTGATAGGGAGGTTTTATTATTATTTTCTAAGAGCATTAAGAAAGTAGGTGCGTTTTTTAAAAAGCTTTTGAGCACTGCTCTGTTGCGGTTTTTGTGTGGCTCTCTAATATAAATAGATGGGATTTTTGGCCTTTGTCAACAGAAATATTTCATTCCTTCCCTGTTCTCAGTTCATAGCTTAAAGAAAAAAAAAAAACTCACAAGAAAACAGAAACTTTGACTCCTCTGCCCTCACGCCAGCAGTTGCCAACTGCCTGGGTAATCTCGTTCCAGTGAGTTTATGGATGTAAGAGACTCTGTTGCCACAATAGTGCACACCCAGTGCGTGTGTCGTGTGTACGGTTCAAACATGTTGSTTTTCCTAAGTGGCTCCGGCTCGGTTGCAAAGACCCAAGGAGCATCTGTCGTGAAAGGAAGAGTGTTGGTGTGGGGCGAGAGCTGCGTTCGTGCAGGTGGAGAAGCTGCCGCCTGACCGCTCTGCTCCCACGTGAGCTGCAGCGCGAGGCAGCAGTGGCACCTCCGACATGGGGACACCGGAGGCTCCCCAGGTGGCATGGCCATGCACGAGAGAGGCTGATCATMAAAGCAGCATGTTGAGAGGTTTTTCAACCACAACACCAGATAAGAGTGAAATATTTAAACTCCTTCTGCAGGCAGAAACCTTAGCTCGTGCTTGTTCCCCTAGCAGATACTGGCTGCTCCTGCCTGTGCCCTTYCTGCACAGCAGTTTCAGCTTTGCTGCCGTGGAGGAAAAAAAAAGTTGTTTCTCTTTTTAAGCAGTTTGCTTTTAGTTTCGTATACAGAGGAGTGTGGGATCAACTGACTACATGTTCCCTGTGATCTAGACAGTTACTGTTCCAGTTCTTAGGCATTGGTTTCATCATTAAACCAGCAGAGCTGCAGTTAGCACATACAGTAGAGAGCACTATAAATTATTTATCAGTTGCCAAGAGACAGGAACCAGGAGGCTGAAGGGGTGGAGGGGAGGGGATTATATATCATTATTTGCAAGCATCGGTAAACAAGAATGTCATTGCATTCAATCATTGCTGGAGCAGAATCACTGGAAAAGTGGGTTTGGCAAAACACGGAGCCCTTAGCCTGGGCACCGTGGCTGCTCTGGCTGCATAGCAGAGCCTAAGGAGCTCGGTTGGGCACTGGGGCTTGGCTKCAGCTTCACTTTGTCTCTCCAGTGCCATCAGCCAGAGTACCAGCCTGCCAGGCTCTGCTCTTGCCTTCCCTCATGCCTACAGTTTCCTTGGCTGTCTGTGGGATTTGAGGATGGAGAAGGAAATTTTTGCTTTTTCATGATTTGTCTTGCTTTGGAAGCTTGATCAGCTTGCTGTTGCCCGTGGAGTGGATCCTGATCTTTCCCAACTTAAACTCTGGGATTCATCTGCTTTGCGCTTGGTGGGAGGCATTGTGAAGGTCTCTCCCCTGCAGTTCCATTCTCTGCAAAGTGTTTGTGTCCCGGTCTTCTAGAAGACGGTTATCATGGGATACGGGTACCAGGTGCGTGAACAGGACTTGGCAAGCAAGAAGGGAATGAACAATTTGTCAATTGCCAGACAGTTGAATAAGAGCAACCCAGCAACCCAATTGCATTCAAGCAATCAAGCTGCAAAAATAGAGGGTTGTGTGAAACTTAAAATGAATGGAAACTATGAAAATCACTCAAACATCAGTGAAGATTATTTATAAACTGAAGGCTTCCCCCCCAGTGCCAGAGTCCCRAAGGCAGCTGTAAATATTGTCTGGGGTATGCGGAACAGAAAGAGAAACCATAAAGAGCCTCTCTCCTTCCTCCTGCTGCCCTGGCAGGGGATGCACGTGCTCTACAGCCGGCACAGGGTCTGTAGCCTGTTTTTAAGAGTAGTTCTCTCCTTAAAAGTAGTCTCTAGCTTGTCGTAACCAGAGGTGTTAATAGTAATGTGAGGCAAAGGATGTGTGTGGCAGGGTGACTCGGGAGCCGGCTCTGTGGCAGCAAAGCTGGGCCTGAGGCTTAGCTAGTGGGCTGGGCTTTGCCTGGCAGCAGCTAGGAATGTTACTGCTCTTGTCCCTGGTTTCTGGCAGCGTGGGGTTGCGCTTCTGCGATCACCGTGGGACAGGGAGGCAGTTAAGTGCAGCAGTGTCCCCGTAGGAAGCCCTGGGAGATATACAAGACCTCCGTGAGGCTCCTAGACGCAGCCACGCAGACCAGGATGACATGGAGGTGTGGCAGGGCTGCTTGGCAGCCTCTTGCCCCTTTCCTAAGGGCTCTGAGTGGGCACAAGCCCGTGCAGGCGCCGGGAATTCCCTGCTCCCCGTCTCCGTTGGCTCCGGGCACGCGCATTCCCGCAGTGCAGCTATCGCTGTGGGACATCTACCAGTGGCCGGGTGAGTGACTGAGCTGGGGGAAGGCACTTTCCATGGCAGGAGGCTTTCCCAGCCCTTTCCATAGGTGCATGCTGAGTGCCGCTGCTCCAGGGTCCCACTGTCCTCGTGTAGTTCCTTATTTTGGTACGAGGGGTGTGAAGTGTCACTAGGCAGCACAGTAGCATTGTGTTTGTCACTGAGTTTATCAGGTGATGGGGACCCATGAAGCCTGGTGGCCCTGGGCCACTTTGTTCTGKTCTACATTTGGTCTCAGGCAGCCTCGGAAGCAGTTAAATCTGGGTATAAAAGTTGCTGCAGCAGCTACGAAGTGAAGAAAGTCCCTCTTTGTGGCAYCCCCCAGCCCCCATCGCAGCTGTTTATCCTTAAAACTTCTCTACTGGGCTARAAATAAAAAGAAATCGACTTTCATCTTTTCTGTGGTCACGCTAGGAAAAGGGGCGTGCTGTCCTCGCCCTGCCGAGCCCGTGAGCAGGACCCAGCGCGCTCTGCCCGCCGGGGCCACGGAGCTGAGGCCGGGCTGCAGGCCCAGGGCGAGAGCAGCCACGGTAGCAGCAGAGAGCCCAGTTCTCCCTTGTCCCCTGTTGCAACGCACTGGGGAGCAGCAGATGTGAAGTTCTCCTATTTTGGGCTGGTGCCACTTTAATCCCACTGCGGCAGATCTGTGCACGTGTCTGAGCTGTCCTGCTTGCACTTGATCACCTCTTCTTTTTTTGCATTGCTGCGCACATACTGGTCCATAACTGTGCTGTATTAAACTCAGCCTGAGTAATTCGAATGGCAAATACAGCTCTGACCAGCCCACCCCTGAGCTGGGGACACCAGCAAGGGAACCAGACAGTTGTTGCACTGATAATTTAGTAGCAAGGACACCGGGTCACTTCTAAATATGACTTAGATGAAGGCACATGTGCCCCACAGACGGGAGCAAGCAACATAACAGAGCTAAATATATTCTATGAGCACAAAAGATGAAAAGTCTTGAACCTCGGAGTTAAACCTGTGTCTCCTATTCCTCATTCTGGAGATGCCGCGGCTGCCCCTGCCGCCGTCCTGCCCTTCTGCTCTGCTCTGTCCTCGGCTGAGCTCCCACCGGCTCCGCTCGGGAAGAAGAGCAGCTCTGGAGGCCACAGCTGCCTGCGTGATCCTGTYGGAAGGTGTAGGGAGAGAGAAAGGCACAACTGGCAGCAGAGATCACTAAGTTCTTGAACGAAGTTTCTCTCTTGGGTWACAAATTACCAGTTTCATCAATGTATTTTTGATTACAAATAGCTATGTCATTGCTTTTGACATATTTAAAGCAGTCTCCCTCAAAATGCTTCATAGACTAGAAAGTTTTTGATAAATATCCTGAAAATTTTGGTTAAAATCAGCAGAGGGGAGCACGTGTAAAGAGAAACCTAGTTTCAAATAGTGAAGCAAGTTGAAAATAGTCAATATGTATTTACTCAGGTATATGAGCAGGCTTTAAAGATACTTCTGCAGCTTCTGATTGTCTCCAAATTGCAGAAGAAAACTGGAAAGCTTAATTAAAGGCAGCGTTCCAGGGGCTTGCTGGGTTTTAGGCCTCAGTTCTCCTCCTGTGTTGACAGTGCRAGTTTCATACCCTGGGGTTCTCGCACTGAGACCAAAGGATTCGGTCTGTAATTCCTGTCATACCCTGGTGTGGAATATGGTCTGTTTTTCTGTCAGTTCATTTCTGTTGTTGTGCTGATGAACTGGAAGGGGAGGGCTCTGTCCTTTAGTTGTGGATAACTTCCATGTTGCTCCTTCCCTGGTGCCAGGTGGCTCTTGTTTCAGGCAGATGTTATCTGCAGCTTTGCTACCTGAGTCCTTTCCAGCCTGCTTCTCCAGAACTATTTTTGGTCTGGCCCAGCATGCCTTTGTATGGGACTTTTTCTTTTCCTCCCTTTTCCCTTGGGTGTGGAGGAAATGAGATGCAGAGGATAAAGCTGTGAATGTGGGAGCCTGGCTCACCCGTGGCAGAGCTCTGCCTGCTGCTCTCAGTCCCCTGGTTGAGCTGAGGAGGAGGAGAACTTTGTGAGAAGATGTGCTCGCATCCCTGGCTTGCCCCCCTCTTCCTCCCACCCAGGCTGCTTCCTGGGAGAAGGTGTAGGTGGCATTTTTCTTTTTATTTGTTTCTGTGGGATGTGCCTTCCCCTGCTTCAGGCAGTTGCTTTTTCGCATCATGAAGTCAAGATGTTCTAGCACTGAAGTGATGGCATTGCTCGGCTGTGAGAGATTCTCAGCTGCTGTAGTGCCTCCACATCCCTAAGCTTTCTATCTCCTGCCAAAATTAAAATAGATTTGAGATCATGGATTGCTGTTTTACTTTCTGATGGCAGTCATATTTCTCAGGCAGTGGTTAAGGTAGGCTCAACCACTAGTAGAGTTTGTCATTGAATTTTGTTAGATGCTTGCATTTGCTCTTGAGCTGGGCCAGTTTTTTTTACAGCAGGTTGKTCCTTCGTGTTTGCCACCAGTGCCTTGATGCCCTCATCTCAAAAGGGAAGCAGGAAACCCGGTCAAGTAGTTGCTTGCACAAGCTGTGTAAATCTTCCCCAAAGGCCATAGAAGGAAGAGTAGAAGACAGGCAAATTAGTTAAGATTAGGAGAAATTAAGGGTGGGGGTGTTTGTTTAGCTGTGTTGTTTTCATGGTGTAATAGGCCAGTACTAATAGTGGCCCACATGGGAGTTGTGGAGTTCACCCACGTCGTGTTTCTAGCTGACTGAAGTGGCTGGCTGGTGATGCAGTTGTCATTAACATTTCAGTGCATATTTTAATCAGCTTTAATAGGGAAATGCAAGATTCAGAAGTTTGCATTGTCAATGTTCAACTCCAGCCCATGGCAGTAAATGCTCAGGAACCATGGAGTGGTGTGGGCAGGACTAATGTCCTGTCTCCACCAAATTGTTAGCGAGCAAGCCCCATATAATCTCCTCCCCACACAGAAGTCCTTGTTGCAGATGTGCTCTGCTGCAGCCTGTAGTCCTTCTGTTATGTTTGGACTTGAGGTCAAGGACTTGGATTTCTCACCGTTGCTGCTGGGCAGCCTGGTGCTGTGACTTGGCCTGGGATGCATATTACCAAGGYTGCAAACAACCCTTCTCTCCCCAGGCTTATTTAAAGCTTTCAGGTGGCCCTGCTGAGGTGAATGCATGCTGGCTTGGGAGCATCCTTTGGGAATTATGTTCTTAGGCTGTAAGTTATGGCAGGAGGTGACTGAACACAACGCTAATGTGGCATTAATGCAAATACAATACAGGGTTTATGAACCTGCTGCTGCTTTACTCAGTGCTGCTGTGGTGCGGTTCCCCTGGCAGCTGCTGTCAGATGCAATTAAACTCCGGAATCYGCTTCCAAATGCATCTTTAAGTCTGTTAGCTGTGCTGTGGCTGGAGGTTTTACTTCCCCACAGGAGGTGTTTTCTGTATTGCCATCATAGCTGTGCTCAGCTCGCTGTGCAGTACCACCTTCCAACTAAAATGCTCAGCGCGGTCTGCCTGGCATCCTCTCCTGTGTGGAGTCCAGTGAGCTCTGCTACGTGTCAGTGCTGCCAGCACGTTTCGTAGCAGTGCGGGTGTCCCTGCAGCAGTTAACACATCAGCTCTAAGTGGCCATGGAGGCCAAATTCCGAGGGTCGAATGCTGGAGTTGACGCTGTCCCTCGCAGACACAAAGGGCTCTGCTGCTTTATTCTCTTTTAAATTTAAGAGACTGGTCATGGTGATGGCCCTGCAGTGYTGACTTTGATGTTGTCAAGAGCTCCTGCTTTCTGCCACGGCAGAGTGGGTAGGTTGGTGCCTCGCTGTGCTCCTGGGCACAGGGCAGCCCTTTCTTCCTTGCAGGAAGGCCCACGCACTGCTGCCTCCTTCCCATTTTTCAGGTATTGTGAGATTTGTGACAGAGGATTGCAGCAAAGGAAGCAGTTTCCTACCTCTCCAGAAACAGCAAAAATGATGGCTGAGGTATCCGGGAGAGCTTGAGGGATGGGAATCTCCAGCCTCATGTGACCTATGCCATGTGCGGGAGTTACCCAGGCTCTCGGCACAGGAATTTCTGTGGGATGAGGGCAACTGGAAGGACTAGCAAGTGCAGCCAAAATGCAGCCCTGTGTAAACCTCAACTAAGATACTCACATATATAAAGTGTCTCTGAGATGATGGTTCTTGGAAAGAGAGCTGCTAGTGGCCAGCACAGGCGAGTGCSTCAAGCACCTTCCTCGTCCTTGCCGTTCGGGAAGCACTTGGCCACCTCACGTTTGTCCTTTGCTCTTAGCTGCCCTCTGGGATGCAGCTACCCAACAGCCCCCCGAGACCCAGAACCCTCGCTCCTGCAGCCCTGCTCGTGCCGTGTGGACACCCAGGCAGCGCAGCTTTGCAGGAGGCTGCTCGCAAACGCAGCCCTCGCTGCTTCCAGTTCTCCTCGAGAACCTGCAGCTCGGGGGGAGCCAGACGCGCTCCCCGCCGCCAGCTTCACCCAGCATCCAAAGGCCTCCACCGAGGGCTGCACTGAAAATGCACTGCTAAATAATAGTTATTTTGCACAGTAAAAGCAGAACCCGAGTCTGCCTCTCTGGTGCCAACAGCTCTGTAACTAYGTCTTTTGTTTGGTGTCTTTCAATTTTGGCTGCCGGGACGAGCATGGCCTCGTGCTACGTGGTGAGGAGCGCGGGTTAGCGTCGCGGGCCGGGTCGCTGCCCCTTTCCACCACGGCCCTCCCAAGTCCCTCCTGCCGGCACCGCTGCATTAAGCTTAGGTTTGGTTTTGTGCATTGAGTAATTGCAGTGCCGAGAGCATCTCCTGTGTCTGCTGCTCACGGGATGGCTTTGATGTGCGGTGAGGATCGCTGATCCCTTGGTTGGTGTTTGATAATCACGTTGTGTGTCCTCGATGAAGTTCTCTTCTGGCTTGCAGAGCCCCTGGTGAGAAATGGAGGCAAAGGGAGGAAGGGAAAGACCCCTTAAAACTCAAATATGTCTTGGTCTAATTAAGATTAGACTGATGTATTCTTTTCTTCTTTTTTTGGAAAAAGAAAACATACAAGAGGAACCTTTTTTTTTTTTTTTTGAAAGATCTTAAAAATAATGGAGAAAACGTTGCAGGACTTTTCTGTGGAGGCTAAATGTAGCCAGCAGATAACTTCATCATACTGCACTGGTTTCATGTTTTCTTTGTAGCTGCTAGTAATCAAAGTTGACCTTATCTTGGGTTGTATGTTTTGTTTTGATTGATAAAGGAGTTACCATCTGTTCCGCTAATTCAGAAGTCCAAACTGCATAATATCCTGATTAAAATTCCTAGCTAAATTATTAAAAACTCAGAAACCAAAAGAGCCTTCCCTTCTAAACAGAAGCAGAATGTGGAGTTGCAGAGTATGATTTTGCAGTGCAGTGAAATATGGTACTTGACATGCATTTATTATATATGTTTTGGGTTGGAATTTATTTTTGGAAAGGGAGTACAAGAATTTTAGTTGAGTGTTTTTTATTCAAAGTGGGTTTGAAGAGAGAATTTTTCCTCGCTGAAAGGAAGCAGTTGAGGATGCTGCAGATTTGCTGGCTCTTCGGAGCACCTCTGGGGAGCTGTAATGGAGGAGCTGTGTAGTTGAGAGCAAGATGAACCTGCAGCGTTTCTGGGGGCCGAGTTGTGAGTGCAACCCCGGGCACGGCCACGAGCTGCCCACGCTGCTGCTGGCCCTTCCCGGGAGCCACGTGGCCCTTCCCGGGAGCCACGCGGCCGCTTCCTCCCACGTTTGCCTGCTCCAAGTTGCATGGGAGCCTCTGGGCAGCCTTTGCACGACCGACAGCTTTGGAAGGCAATGCTGTAGCTGTGCATTATTTAAACAAAAGGGAAACAACATTAAAAAAAAAAAAAAAAGAACAAGCGTAAGGAGCTGCTGGGTTTGGATTGGGGTCAGCCCTTTGTTAGAGGCTTGTTGTGCTGCAAGCTGGTGACAGTGTGTCAGACATTGCGAGCCCTAGGTCTGATCTTGCACATAATCTCATGCTCTGATTCAGCTGAGGTGGTCTTAATTTAGATCAGAACTAAACCACAAAACGATGCAGCAAACTTGACACCTCATTTTGTTCTTGTTAGTCAAACAGTGATTTTGAGCACTGGCTATTTGGAGATGAAGGGCCATGAGGTCCCTCTCTGTGCACGAAGCCTAGGATGACTGTGAGCTTTGGAGATGCTCTTCCAATCAAGAGAAGCTGGTGCTCAGTGTCCTCTTGCTGTCCCGGGTGCTGATGCGGGGCAGCCCCATTTATCCAAGGACCTGGATTTCCAAGACAGCAGTTACCAGATGGACAAGGATTAGCAGTAGTGCTGTCATATTCAGAACTGCCTTAAGAAAGATCAAAGTGTGGATCTGAGAGGGGAAACAATGGGCAGCTCTGTTCAAACGCACACTTGTTT
Organism: Nothoprocta perdicaria; assembly: GCF_003342845.1. Taxonomy (NCBI): domain Eukaryota; kingdom Metazoa; phylum Chordata; class Aves; order Tinamiformes; family Tinamidae; genus Nothoprocta; species Nothoprocta perdicaria. The sequence continues at coordinate 7,850,049 of NW_020455532.1, forward strand.
GCAGGAAGCCTTTCTCCTTGGCTCCTGCTTACAGATTGGTTTAAACCACCCGGCACTGCCTGGAGAGCAAATGGAGACAGACTCATAACAGCTGGATGGAGGGAACTAGCACCCCGCCAGTGTCCGCAGACCCACACAGATCCCAGCACGTTATAGGCAGTGGCTAAGACTAGGACAGCCAAGCTCCGGGTTCAGGTGGAGGTAGGAAACCCAGTGAACTTTCCAGCTCCTGATTAGGAGTCTCCATACAGCAGCAGAGCACTTGATCCTCCTGTTGAGTTGTCCAGGGAATCGTCTCATGTTTCTAACTCTGGCGATCAGATGGACGAGTGGGCAAGATATCCTTTTCATGAGCAGCTGAGCTCTGCTTTAAAAAGCAGCTTAGGCACGCATGAGCCTGTGCCTTGTGAAAAGCCCGTAGGAGGCTTTTAAAAGTGGTCACGGTTGAAAATGTGCTATCACACAAATGCACACACAAATCTGAAAGATATTTGGGTCTGCACAAACTCTTCACAAAGTTTTATCTTGATCTTTTTTTGTTGTTGTTATTTATTTATTACCAAAATAAATAGAGGTGGAATGAGGCTTTCCTGAGGAGATATTTTGGTTACTGCTGTTGCACTATGCAGTTTAGCAAGTAGCTGGGCAAAGGGACCTTCTCAAGCACACATTTTTCTGGTGCACGTGGCACTGATATTGCRGGGCTCGCATGCTGCTTGGGGTGTGCAGACTGTCACCAGTCATTTCTTAAACAAGCCCCAGATCTGTCAAGCCGGGACACAGAGGAGTTCCCTGCTATCGGGAGCTGTGCATGCAGATACAGTTCGTACTTTTGTGCGAACAGAGTTAAACTTAATGTTTCTGTAGCTTTTGGCCCTTGTTGGAGGTCTGACTTTCTGTAGCCTCTAAAAAATCCAGACCTCTCATTTTGCTGCCATTTTTTCTCTTTCTCCTCTTCATTAGCAGTTTCTAGCGAGTTAGCAGGTAACCCTGCATTAAYCATCTGCGGGATCCTTAGGTGCATGGATTTTAGTTGACTGTGGCCCTACAAAATCCTGTGCACAAGCCCAGCTGCCTCAAGGCTGGGGCAGATGGGCTGTTTAAAGGAGGCACCTTAGAGCCCAAGTTGAAAGGGTTGAGGGCGGCCTGGCTGGGGCTGTAAATCTGCATTCTCAAAGCTCTGGGTGCACAAGCAAGTGGAGGGCAGATCAAAGGGAGGGATGTTGGATCCCTGTGCAGAGGGAGCTGCTGTCTCTGCGTGTCCCCGTGCTCCCTGTCGCCCCAGAGACATTCACGTTGCTGCTGAGAGGCGGCCCTAAAGGTCAGCGGCCTCGCGAGCGGCTGCYGAGTGCCGCCTGCCTGGGGGCTGTTGACACAGTAGCCGCCAAGGAATAGTCCTCGGAGGGGAAGAATTAATATCTCGTGTTTTACAACAAACACCCTGTAGCACTGCCCTAAACAGCCAGTGTTATGGAAACACCAGCTTAAAATGTGTAGTGAGTGATAACAGCTGGGAAGTCTGTGGTTATTCCCTGGAGGTGCTGGCTGTCCCTCCACGTGTGCTGCCTTGATGGGACGTGCACACCAGGCTCCTCATGTTTCTGGTGCCAGGATGGGACAGGGCTGGCCTTGGAGGAGCTGTCGGGCCCTCTCCATGGCTTTAAAGATGATTTTTTTTCCTGCGGGGACCCAGGAGAACTTGCACATGGTGGGAGATGTGTGGAAAGAGGCAGTGTGGGAAGCATTGCCTGCATGATGAGGCAGATGCAGGAGGCAGCGCTGAGTGAGCCAGGCAGGGTGTACCCAGGCCAGAAAGGCTCGGYGAGGAGGCTCGCTGCATTGCGACTGTCTGGGGCTTGTTTTGAGACCAGCACTGAGCAGTGGGAGATGAAGACACGCAGGGACCACACTAGAGCATGAGGGAGAGGACACGGGGCTGGGAGCTGTCCTGGAGGGCTCGCAGCCTTGCACTGCTTTCAACCTTGGGTTTTAGGGCTGTTTTGCTCTCCTTTCCGCCCACTGTAGCTGGCAGCCCTTGAGGGAGGGCAGCACCGTGAGCGCCGTCGCTTCCCCAGCCATCACGGCTGCATTCAGGGCAGGGGAGCGGGCTGGGCGGCAGCGGCCTTGCTCACGCTCTGTCTTTGCCTCCGCAGGCTCACGCCGCACTATGTTTACCCTCAAGCTATCATCCAGCCCAGCGTGGTGATCCCGACCCCCGTGCAGTCCATCACGTCTCCCTACATCGACTACACCACGGCAAGCCAAGCCTACTCCCAGTACACCACCGCTGCCTACGACCAGTACCCCTACGCTGCCTCTCCCGCTGCCGGCTTTGTGGGATACGGCTACACGGGCGCAGTGCAACCTCCCCTGACGGCCGGCAACCCCGCGGCGCCCGCCACCGCTTTCGTTCAGTACCAGCCCCAGCAGCTGCAGCCTGACCGCATGCAGTGAAGACAGGACAATCTTCCACCCTGGAAGGATGCGACTATTATGGCAAAAGGAGAAAAAAAGTACAAAAAAAAAAAAAAAAGGAGAAAAAAAAAACCCTCTTTTGACCTCTCTGTTTAGGTGCGTATCAATACCTAAGCTATTTATAGTGTTAAGGGCAAGCCCAAACCCTTGCAGTCTGACTGTGCTTGTGAGAAAGGACTTTGGTAAGGTTTCTTTTCAATCTGGACAGATTTTTGTCACGAAGATGTCCATGAAGTGACTGCACTGTTCTACAGGAAAACTACGGATTCTTGCACACTTTGCGGTCCGCTTCCATCCCCTGTGGTCTTCTTGCCAGCCCCTACCCCYTATCTGCCCTGTCAGCCCATCCCTCCTCATCAAACCTGCAATCCTCTTATTTACTGTTGAGGTACAGAAGTACTTGGAGAACATGGAAAAAAAAAGCAATCTTATTTTTTGGTTGTACAAAAACTTTGTAATACTCAGAGATGCCTTACAGAAAAAAAAAAAAAGAAAAAAACAGAAAAAGAAACTATTTTTTAAATATTTATTGCGATTTTATTCGCATGAGCTGTGAATTGCAGACAGAAGAATAGTAGTAAGTATCTGCCTTGTTTAATTATCATTTTACTAAATTATTGTATGTAGGTAAAAGTTCCTAAGTAATTGCTGAATCACTTCAACATACAAAAGGGAATATTGGCTTGAAGGAGAGCAGAATATTCCTTTAGTCAACGCACTGTACTATTTTCTTATTTTAATTGTTACTCTGTTAAGATTATCTCAAATTTAGGTATATTTTTAAAATACAAAAAAAAACCAACCAAGAATATCGAACATTTTGTCTACTTCGGTAGATCTTTTGTTATAATGCTGCAACCTATGGAGACATTTACAGTATTTATATAAGAGTTTTGAGGCTGTTGGCCAGCAAAGCTTAGGAGACTATCAAGAGTGAAGCAAAGGAAAAGGTATTATGTCACTGAACAAMTGGGTAAATGCAACCTTTTTTATGCCTATACTGCAACAGCCAAATAAAGAAGGAGAACAGACAGTGTAAGTTAAGTGCATTTCTACAAAGAACAGCAATAAAATATTTTAACTTTTAAAATGATTCGATAATGTATGACACCATGTTTGCTTGACTAGAGTGTGTTAGGGACTACTTTCCCATGGACCTGGTCCAGCTGCATGTGGCCCTTGCCCAGGAAGGTGCGGGCTGTTTTGGAGCAGGTTTTGGTTGGGCAGGGCTCTCCCCTGTGGAGCAGAGCACGGGATGCCTGGGGGGTGGTGCTGAGTGCCTGGCACAGGGCCTGAGCCCAGGTCCTGATGTGGGAGCTGCGTTGTCCCCGTGGGGGGCAGCGCCAACACCTTGCACAGCTCCAGTGTGAAACCAGGATGTGAGACAGCAGCTGCCAGCGGCATCTCGCCCAGAATTCTCAGGATTTTGCCAAAAAATCCCCACCCCAGGCACTTTGCTTTTGTTACTGTTTAAAATAAGTATTTTTTCTCAATATTGAATCCATCCAGAAGTCTGTGGTATACCAAAGTGCTGTCTCGGTTAAGGGCTGGGTGTCTGAGGGCCCCTGTGCTCTGGCAGAGCAAACTTCAAATTGCAAACTTCAAATATGTGTTTTTAAAAGTAAATAAAAGGATTCTCTTTAAATGTGTTAGTTATCTAATTCATGTCTATAAAAGCATCAAAGTGTTTTTCATTATTTTGTATCTTCCCTTGGGTTTTTCATCAGTTACTGCAGAACTGGTACCAAAAGCTCCTTGCATCTTTGTCGCTAGTGAGTTTTACTGTTGAGATGTTGATGCTGCCTGAAGTCRTGAGGGGAGGAGAGGGTGCCATAGCATTGAAAGCAGTGGCAATACAGCTCTGAGCCACTGACCTGGTAAAGCTACAGGCAAGCACTTAGTGCAGCCTGACGTGATGGGCATGGATAGTATCATCATTAGGTCTCAGAGTAAACACCCCATCTAGATGAATGGAAACAGTTCGTTCCTGCCTTGCTAATATTGCATGTGAATGCAGGTGATGATGCTGTTYCATTAGTCCTGCCTAGGGTTTCACTTACAACCATACGGGTGACATTTATTTCCTTTTTAAGTAACTACTTTCTGTATATGGCTGTGGGGCTGCCAAAGGAGTAACAGTTGGGTGCTGCATCCAGCGCTGCACTCGCGGGCAGCGCATCCCGGCTGGAGCAGCGCTCGCTTGGAAGAGCTACCAGGGCTGGAGAAGGGGCAGCAGTTACTCGTAAAGGAGGAAGGAGGGAGTGGGTTTTGGAGGCTCGCAGAGCCCTAGCGTGACCCAGGGCTGTGTTGGTGCCATGTGACGGCCCTTGTCCTCACCCAGAACCTCTTCCTCGCCAAGCCAAGAGGGCAACTGAGGCCCCTGAAGATTACTAAAGATTAATTTGCTGTTGAGAAACAGGTCCAGTACATTTTAAAGTTTTTTTTTAAAAAAAAAAAAAAAAAGGAAGTGATGATTTCCATTTAGCTGCCTGATGTTTCCTGAGCGCTGGCCAGACCTGGCCGCCAGCGCGGGTGCARGAGGGGCTGCACCGCCTGCCTCTCCCAACAAACAGCACCCTGTGATCCCTGCATCCTGCTCGGTTTTGCTCCAGGCTGGTTTCTAGAAACCACTGCACCAAAACCACAGCCCAACCTGCYGGCAACCCACCAGCCACAAGCCCGTGGTGGAAGCACGGCTGGGCAGAATAACAGGGCCAACCTCGTCCTCCTCCGCCACTGCGCTGTCTGGGCAGGCATGGGCTGGCGCCGGGCACACAGGTCAGCAAGATCCCTGCAGTATTGCAGAGAGAAATTCTGGAGAAAATGGTCAGGGAGCTCAGCACTGGGCTGATATTTTGTTGAGAGGGTGGCTGCAGGTTGCAGGGTTGCATCCCTGGCTGCCCAGAGGGATGGAGAGCTGCACCATGGCGGCCTGGTGCAGGTGAGGAGCATCACACTGCTCCCAGAGCTCCTCCATGGAGGCAGAGGGAGCCCTGTCATATGCCATCATGGCGGGGGAACTGTGGCATGTGCCATCACACTCAGAGGAGGGTGGCAAGTTTGATGCAGGGGCAGCGCCAGCCCCCCTGGGAGGAGAGCAAAGGCAGCAGTGTCCTGCATGCTGTGCAATTGCCAACCTCCTCCTCTTCCTCCTCAACTGCTCTCCTTGTTTGCATGGAAAATTCAAATTCTTCACAAGAAAACATCACAGGGTTCAGGGCAGACTTTTAGCTGTGCATACTCGGCATAAACATGGCAGGCCGCCCTGCTGCCCTGTCAGGGCTGGCCGCCATCTTGTGGCACCTTCCCCAGCGTGGCCAGCACCATCTTTCTGTGCCAAAGTCAGTCCCAGACACCGTCCACCCTCTGCATGGCTGCCATGCAGTGCGGATAGGGCCTCCTGTGCGGCACCATGTTTTCTAGATGGTGATAAGAGGCAGAGGGAGGAGGGGAAAGGAGCGGTGGCCAGGGCCTCCGCACGCTTTATCTCGCGAGGCCACACGGGCCGCCCGGCTGCTTCCCACCATGTCAGGGCCAGACGAGAGCCCGGCCTGTGGGGGCGGCTGTGCCAAGYGCCCCATCCCATACCCCATCCCCACCGCCACCTGGCACCAGCCGCCAAGACCCAAACTTAGAGCTGAGAGGCAAAGCCTGAGCAGAGTATTTATTTGCATAGCGACTGGGCTGCTGTGGGCATGTCCCTGCAAAGCAAAGTGGGCTTTACCCCCTTCATATTCAGGGACTGCTAACAGCATCCTTTTTTTCTTTTTTTTTTTTTTCTTCCCTCCTCCCCCCATTTTTCACTTCTTTGTGCCCCTCTAAATCCTGCCAGCGTAGAGATTCCCTTGTCCAGAAAGCGAGCGGAAAAAAAATAAAGGGGGGGGGGACAAGAAAGAAAGGAAAAAAAAAAAAAAAAAGAAAGAAAAAAAGAAAAACTTAAGCCCGGGATTAAAAACCATCACTGAAATAGTTTAAATAACAAAGTCAACTGACTGCTGTGCAGTGCGCCATGAATACCCGTCACGTATCAGCATCCAGGCCGGGGGGGTGAGGGCACCGTCATGTGTTTTACTAGATAGTTCCCGGAAAAGTTTCTGGTCAGGCCGATAGCCCTGTGGCGGCCGTTATCGCTGCCCTGTGCTGGAATGGCCATGCTGTCCCTCGGGGCCACTGCAGAGACCTTCCTAAGCTCTCAGAAAGGAGGGGGAACCAACCAAACTAAAATGTCCCCTTAGTATAAAAGAAGTCACTGCTTCTTGCTACCTGCGCCATGAGTATTAGTAGCAAAATGCTGTTTTTCATCTTCTTTCAAGAGCCAGCGTACCCCATGTTAAATAGAAATGAGCTGAAGAGACCCAGGATGAAATGAGAGAAGGGACTCAAGCATTAGGGAAGGTCAAATCCCATTTTGATAAGCGGCTCAGGCAAACTTCACAGGAAAGCCCATCGAATCGATGAGCCCAAAAATACTACAGACAGATTTTTAAAAGGTCCTTAGACATGTAAAACCAGTGAGCACAGCATTTTTTCCAAATGAGCTAGGCATGTCCCTTGTTTTGAAAATAGCACTAAACATCTTACTACATTTAACATGCAAAAGATTTTTTAAAATCAGACTAAGCATGCTTGAGCAGTTTCCCTTTAATCTCTACTTCTCGATAAGCACTGCTGGTTTAGTGCTGACAGTCGGAGAGATCCACTTGCTTTCTTCAGTAATAGCATTCAGKTATGTTTACTCTGGTTCCTTATAATTAAGTAACACTTGAGCTTAGTAAAATGAAATAAAGGGCATCGTTGATTTTTCTGAGATCTGGCTCTAAAATTAACAGATACTGTCAATTTTAGACAGACTCATGGCAGAACAAGCCCAAAAGGGAAGGTAACAACACCAAAACACCACAGAGCATTTTTTCAACAGGTCATACTACTCTTTATTTATGCAGTTTTCGTACAGCAAAGTAATTCTGATTCCGTTTCATATCTCTGTGTGTATAGTTATGTACAAAATTATAATGAATATACAGGAATACCTTATTTCAACCAGTATTTTTAACTTCTGCCTTATAAAGCCTGAGCAGTGAAGCTGCTGGACGACTTGCAGGTTAGAAGATAGTTTTGAGCGAGGCCCTTGCAGTGATAGCCGTGGCAGCAAGGACGGGCTTGCAGGTGCGCAGGTCACTGTGGGGAGGGCAGCGTGTGGCGCTGGCCTGGGCGCCTGTATGCACTGAATGTGCGCGGCGGGATCCTGCAGCCCTGGATTTTTCCTGTTTCAGAAAAACAGGAGCACGTCCTCCTTTTGCTGATTGCACCCGAAAACACAGAAACGGCTCACAAAGGATTTGCAGAGCTGTAGGAGCCCAGGGATTTAATGCTGCGCCAGCAGTGCTGGAACAGCCGTGACAGAAGCCCTGTGTTAAAGCACATTTGTTCGTGGCCCAGTGAGTCCTTCATGGGGACAGCACTGCTGCTGACAGCAGGACAGCACTGCGGCCGGCCATGGGCTCTGTGTCCCACCTCACAGCACTCGGCCTCGTGCTCCTGGCCCCTTCCTATCCACTTGACTCCCTGGAGTCATCTCCACCATGCGGTGTCCCTTCCAGTGAGTCCAATGGCCTGCCCAACCTGTCCACTGCTGCAGAGAGAGAAAGTCTGCAGGAAAAATAAGAAACGGAATCCAAATGCTAATGTGCATTGGCACTAGCCAGGTCACGAGTCTAATAAAGATGGAGAGTGCATCAATGTTTTGTTATAGCCACCTTTTGGATTGCCAGAAATGGTTGCTGTGAGCAGAGCCGCTGAAGCAACACAAGCTGTGGCCGGGTAAGGACTGGTTGGTGCACAAGGGCTGAGACCAGCCTGAATGCAGACAGGACTCGAGGTCAGGTCTGGAAACCAGACCAAGAGCTTAGTGCAGCCTGTGGAGCTGCACTTATGCAGCTCAGCTTTGGGGCGGTCTGGAAGTGGATTCTCAATGTGGATGAGGCACTGACAACTTGTCAGCACAGTGAGCACCCTTGATGTCTCTCACACAGGTGTGCAGGTACACAAACACACGCAGTTTTTCCTCTTCCTACCCCAGTTGATACTGTTAGCTCTGCATGCACAAGAGACAACTCCAGCAAGAAATGCTTGCAGAAGCGCTGGCTCCCGCGGACGCGCCTGTGCTGTGTTAGAGCTCTGCTGCGTCCCGTCAGTGAAAGATTCGTGCCCTGAGATGAGTTTAAAAAAAAAAGCACAACGCAAAACCCGAGCCCTGAGAGCCGTCTCGGTGCAGCGGTTACGAAAAGGCAAACTGCCGCTTACTCATTTCTTCGGTGAGCAAAAGCGAAACGTAAGCRTCGCTGCCCTTGCACTCAGTCCCCGTTCCCAGCCGAGCGAAGGGATGCCGGCCGTGGAGCTGCCTCATGATAAGAAACAGCTTCCTAATCTCCAGCCCCAGCAGCCACGAGGGTGGTGGTGATAATTCGCATTAGCCTCCAGTTTCACGAGGTAGGCGGAGGAGGGAGGGCTAACCATTGCTTCAGGTGGGACTTTTTGCAAATTTGCCCTCTTCTGGGAAGTTTCCCTCCAGATCTGCTATCAGTGCCAGCTCAATACCAAAATCCAATGGTGGACTTCATAAACTCCGAAAGAGGAGCTCAGGGACAACGCAACCAGAGGCTGCTGCCTCCCTCTGTGGTCCTGGGATCTCCAGAGGCTGCCACGAGACATTGCTGGGCAGGGAGATACTGGCCTGGCACACAAGGGACACGGGCAGCAACGTCATGGAGCAAAGGGGCTCTGGCCACCAGGCACCTTTCCTGCCTCATCTTCTCCATGGCTCTGGAGATTTGCAGTGTTATCTGTCACAAGCCACAGACAGAGGCTTCTCTAAGGCTTATACTGATAATCTGTGTTGCATTTGTGAAACAGCAGATAGAAAATGCACCCAAAGGCAGCTTACAGAGAGGTTAAATTACTGAAGACCCAGCAGAAGGGGCAGACACTTTCCGACCCCAGAGGAAGAGCAAGAGATAGAAGTCTGTGCCAGCGAACCCCGACATGRATCACGAAACTGTTACTTAGAGATACTATTGAAGAACACTCTGTTTTCTCTGTATTTATGCATACAGATCATGCTTTCTTTTCCAGTCACAGTGCTATATTTCCTTCCAAGACTTGGTCTCTTCATGAAGCGATTTTGAAGCTCTCTTCCCATTAGTAACCATGTGGGAATGCCTTCCCTAGGCAATTTCCCGTAGGAAATGCCTAGAAGTGCCATTCAAGCACTGTARGGTGGAAAGGTTTTAGGCCTTTGAAGGTCTACAAGTACTTTACAAGCAGCTGGATCACAAATACAAGATATTAGCAGGGTGAAAGACTTAGACAAGGTCTTTGAAAACCTGCAGCACAGTCCAGCTCTCTGCTGCCAGCCTGAGAGCTCCCTGAGGAGTCATTCGTATTCTGATTTGCCATCAGGGTGTCTTCTACGGAGACAGGCAAAGAGAGAAGAAGATGAAATCTGTCACTTAACAAACCTTGGAGTTAATTTCCATGCTCCTTCAGCAGTACCAGCTCGGAGAAGGCCATGTGTGAGAAGTGATTCCAGTGGGCTGGGAAGAATCCTGCGAGSAGGAAGGAGCTGCACAAGGAGAGGATGAGCAGGAAGCAAACAAGCAGAATCACAAGCTGCAGGAGTGCCGCAGGAGGCCTATCCCGGCATGCTCATCTTGCCTGTGCAGTCAACACGCTGCTCGCCCACGGGTATAAACATCATGAAAGAAAGATATCTGAAGTAGGCGATGGGCTTTTGTCTAAGAAAATGCCATGTTTAGCGAGATCCAAAGTTTAGCAATTGAATGAGGTAATATGCGGAGCATTGGCAGATCGAGTGGACCCACTTTAAGATGGTCCTTGTCAGCCTGGTGGCTTTCTCCATCCCTCCTCTACTCAACTAAGTTAAGGGAGCAAAATAAGGGGCACRGTCAGAGCTGTGGGCATTCATGGGCCAGGATATTTGGTGTTAGATGGACCCGGGCAGCACATTGTGGGCATCACGGTGCCTGCGCTCACCCACACTATGCCCAGCGAGCCTTCCCTGCACCCCTCTCTGCTCCAGCTCCCAGCGCTGGCTTAGCTACCCCTCAGCCAAAGTCCACAGCCGCGATAAGGTCTACTCCAAAGCACATTTTTGTCAGAGTGCAGCAAGATAAGTCTCAAAATAGCTCCGCAAGTGACATTCGCTCGGGTCTGTGCCACTGTTTTTCCACATGCTGCCTGCTCCCCTCCTCCTCCYGCAGCGCTGGGCATGAGCGCCCTGGTGGGAAGGCTGCGCTCACACGGACTCCAGCAGCCCATGTATTATTCAGCGAGCGGCGCTGGCTCCGYCGCAGCACGTTGCGTGCTCCAAGTGGCACCGTGCCGGGCTTAAAACAGGGCCCCCATCTCTGCAGAGTGAAACCGCCTCCGTTCCCAGCTCTGGCYGGACCCCACGTGGCCCGAGCACCCYGTTTGCACCCCGGCACCCAGCGTGGCCATGCCTGTGCACCCCAGGAACGCTGCCTCCTCGCCGCTCTGGGTCTCCTGGCTCCGGCTGAGCATTGCTTGGCCAAATCCATGTCTCGGAAACAAAAGCACTGAGTCCAGCGATGCGCCAGCGAGGAGCTGGGGGAGGGCGCTGCTCTCCGCAGAGCTTTTCTGCAGCGGTGAAAGCAGCCTTACGTAAAAGCTCCACGTTCCCCAAAATCTCCACGTTCCCCGTCTCTGCCTCCTGCTCTTCTGCCGCTCCCCCATCGGCATCTCTCTCCGGGGGCTGCTCGCTGGGCTGCTGCCTGCTTTGCTGCTCGCGTCGGCCGGACGCCGTCRAGAAAAAATGTGCAAAAGGAGAGGAGTCGCATGGAGGTTGTTGAGAAGAAGGTGCAAAAAACGTCACCAGGATCCTCTCTGCAAAAGGCCAGCTCCAGTGCTGGGGMTATTCATCCTCTTTAACCCCTCCAGTGCTCGGTCATGGTGGGCCTAACCCCCTGTGCTTTTAGCAGCAAGTGCAATGAAAGGCTTTTAGTCTTTCCCAGCACATTTCAGGCACACGCTCCAGCCCTCAYTGGGGTTGCTTTTCTTGTTGGGGGGCTGTTAGTGTGTCATATATAAAGGTGCCATGTGAATTCATATTATGATCAACAACTTTAACAGAAAGGAAGATAAAAATAGACTCTAAGGAAAACAAACGCTGCAATACCCACACAAATTTTCTAACAATTTAAAAAATGCCCACAAGAGCAAAGCYTTTTTAAAGCAGTTAAGAATTTCTCTGAAGAATTTGCTGCATAGACGTTGTACTTGGGAAATTGAGCATTGCGTATGTAGGAAAACAGGGTCCACGTGCTGCTGCACAGCAAACCCAGACAAACTCATCCATTGCAACAGGATTACRCCCAGCTTGTAACACACCGACGTGGAGAGGAGCAGCTGCTGCCACAGCAGTGGCTGAATTATTGTGGAAGTCCCACGTGCCAGGCAGTGTCACTGGACAATCATCCCGTCTGCTCCACAGTGCATTTACCTCTCGGATTGGTCACTCGGGTTCTGGCAGCATCCAGCCAGTATCCAGCCTCAGAAGGTGCTTTTGGGAATGGCTGGAGACTCCGCAGAGCTCAGCAGCCCTTAGGTCYCCTCTGCCTGTGTACCCGCTGCTCACAGGACCTGGCTGGGGGTCTGAGATGTCACAGACAGAGCGGACAGAGGTGGCACAAGTAGCTGGTTTGGGAACTGAAGGAAACACTAAATGCACATGAGACTGGTGGTGTTGTYGGAGCAGGAGCAGGAACATCGAAGCTGCCCCATGGGCTGCCCCTCAGCCCACAACCCCCCCACRCCCTGGCCAGGCATTTATAGCTCTATGGATCCCTAAACAAAACAAGCTGTTTCCGTAAAGACACAAATAGCCACGGGCTGGCATAACTATCCCTAAATACACACGTATCTTTTTACAGACTTCTGGAGGACGATGTGTGCCCTAGTTCACGTGGGCTTGGGCGGGCAGGAGGGCGCCTGCCGTGCCCTGTCTTCATTTATCCTGCTGCAGAAGCTGAGTGCACATGAGGCCAGGAGGAGATGGATGGAGGCCAGTTCTAGGCCTTCAGCACCCGTGAATATCAGCAGACCTTCAGAGCAGCTCAGCCTTGTGAGCTTTAAGTGCAAGTGGTCAAGCTTTCCTCTTGGAGAAGAGAAGCGGCAACCTCAGCCCAGATGCTCTGGGCCGCCTCCGCCGGCAGTGGAAGTCCCCAGACCTGGGCTTCCTGCTCTAACAGTCCCGGGGAGCTGCCAGGGGCTGCAAAACCCCTTTGAAATGCAGCTTGTTGTTGCTTTAGGCCATTCATGTAGCTAAACGTGAGACGTTCKCTTATATTTCAGGCCATCACGGGCAGTTCTTGTGGGTGGGCAGACACCAAATACCAGGGGAAGCTTCTCTCATTGCCAGAAGAGCAGGTCTGTACAGGCAGGCTGGAGGATGATGGTGGTTACGAGGGTGGTGATTTTTGGGGCACATTATACAGCACCACAGCCCCACTCACACAGCTCTCCTGTAGCAAATCATCCTTATTCTTTTATTCACGACACTAATTCTTTTATTCATGATACTAATTCTTTTATTCATGATATGACTAATAAAAGCATCTGAGCTCATTCCAATTAGCTCATGGCCCTGGAACGAGCCTTTTTTTTTTTTTTTTTTTTTTTTTCTCTTCTCCTGCGGAGCAGATGATGCTGTGGGGTTTTGTGCAGCTCTCCTAAAGCAAACGCATACCCTGGTTCCTCTTCCATACCCAGCGAGCTCGCCCAGGACAACAGGRCTGCCACAGCGGGACCGTGTGGGGCAGGGGTGAGGCTGCACTGAGGTCACATTCCCTCACTGCTCTCCGTGTGGTGGCAGATGCTGCATTTAAGGGACAAGCACATCTCTATGCCATGGAGACCCGGATCCAGCCAAAGCAGCAGCACGAGGCTGAGTCGGCCTCGCAGGGTGCGAGTTTGCTTGGCCGAGGTGTGGGGGTCACAGGCTGCCGGGCTGCGTGTCGTCATGGGCCGGATGGGCCAGCAGAGCCTGCACAAGTCCAGGCATAACCCTTCAGGCCTCCCTGGGGCTTTGGCGGGTGGCCGGGGTTTTTCTGAGGGCTTTCCCTGCCTCGCTGGCCTTGCACGGCTTGTTGGGTTATGTTAGTGCAAGCTCTGAGAGGAGGCTGTGGTCAGAGCGTCCCACTGCACTGCCACGCATGGGGACACTGCCATGCACGAGGACACTGTCGTGCACCGAGACACTGCCACTCACTGCACTGCCACTCACTGCACTGC
>NW_020455532.1:7863956-7871256 GCF_003342845.1 Nothoprocta perdicaria
CATGGGGACACTGCCATGCGCCAGGACACTGTCGTGCACCAGGACACCGCCACTCACCACTCTGCCATGCATGGGGACACTGCCACGCATGGGGACTCTGCCACACACAGGGACACTGTCACACACCAGGACACTGTCACGCACCGGGACGAGTTGGGGGGTGGTGGGGCTGTGAGAAAGCCRGGCACAGGAATTTCCGGAAGCGGCCGCCTGTGACGTGTGTGGTATGGAAAAAGTGAGGCTTCCCTCTTATAGTCGGCAAGTCTAACGAGGCCGTGTCAGGGAGATGCCAGTGCCTGACAGCACAAACCCAGCGTGGCAGGGAGCCAGGGTCACTGAAAAGGGCTGTTCTGCTACCTCCACATCCGGCCGTGCGGCTGCAGGACCCAGCTGCTTTCAACAAGGAGCGAGTGGTTCCAGCGGGAAACACGGAATCCTCCTCATCCACGTGGGCTCCAGAAGGAAAGAGGGCACTTGCATGGCACAGCAAGGGAGATTTTTCCTTATCCAAGCAGCAGAAATGACTGGTCAAGTGGCCCCTAGAAGGGGTTATTGTCTCACATGCCCCCAAATCTCCTGCTGAGCCAATGGCCTCAGGAAAAGGCTCTGTCTGCAGAGCAGGTACCTAGCCARGGATACTAGTGCAGGGCAATGGCTTTGTCGAAGCCTTTTTCCCCACCTCAGGGGTATTTTGAAAGTCAATTCATCCCCAGTTCAAGCAGCACTCTGCCAGCTCTGCTGAGCCAGAGCTTTTGCACTGASCTACTGCGGCAGTGGGAAAATGTGCCACTTTAACCCCAGAAAAGGAGCAGAAAAAAAGGGTTTCTGGAGGAAGACGAGCTCTTTTCCTGCTGGGAGAGGGATGCACAGAGCCCAGATATGTGGCCGTGGACACTCCCGAAGGCGGCCGCCCGGTCGGAAGCACCCGGCTCAACAGCCTGGCCACTCTCGGTGCAGTAACTGACGGCACGTGCACAGGGCAGAGGTTTCCTGGCTGCTCAGTGCTCAACGCTGGCAAGAAGAGCAGGCATGAAGCGCTGATACCCTGCGCGGGCTGAGCACCCCACGCTCCCCTGGTTGAGCCTGCSTGTCCCGACAGCCCCTGGGGCCGTGCCAGGAGATCTTGCTCTGAGGAGCTGAGCTGCTCGCCAGGGCTTCCCCCATGAGCTCTAAAAGAAGAACAAGAAGCAGAGCCACTGCCTGCGCGTCCTTCCCGGCGGGAAAGGCTCACAGCCCTGGTGCCCCCRGTGCTATGTAAATACGCAGAGCAGCTTTGCGGCGCCGCTCACACAGCTGCTCATGCAAAGCAGGCAGACGAGAACGTGCCCGGGAGAGCCCGGCCGGCCGCCGCGCACGCGTGGCCTTCCCGCACAAGCCCCGCTGCACGCCTGAACTGTTTGTGCATCTAAAAGAGCCCTCCTCCTCCTCCTCCTCCTTCTCCTCCCCTGCTTGCTGAGAGAGTCTCCCTTGGAGCAGGCACCGAGGCGCTCGGGGATGAAGGCTCCGCATCGCCGCTCGCCTGGGGATAGCCCTTTGCCAGGCTGCAGCATGCCTATCCCCAGCACACTGCAGAAGATAAGGCCAGGGGGTGATTAGTTTGTGCTGTCATCAAGACACAATAAAACCAGGCTGCTCCCAATGCTGGTTTTTTTTTTTCCTTTTTTAATTGTTCTATTTTCATGTGCTTGTATATGCCTGGCGATAGTGCTCCTGCCAGGAAAGCGGAGTGCTGATCATTGTCAGATGGTTCACACAGAGGTTTCTGGTTTGTTTTGTTTTTACAAGGATCCAAGATGATAGGGGGAGGGAAAGAACTTTTGTCCTCTGCTTAAAATAATTCAAGAGCTTTCCACTGGCTACGCCAGGCTCGAGCAGGCATTTGCATAACGAACAAGCCTTCCCCATGCGCTGAGCRGGGCATCCTTAACTGACTCCTGCAGCGCCGCCCGGCCCGGCTGGAGCTGCTCCTGCTCTCCAGGAGCCATCCCAGCTCCATGGGTGTCCCGCACCCAACGTGCCCCTGCCCTGGGGAGCTGTGCGCAGCACGGGGACTGGAGCAGGGCTGGTTCTGGGAAGGCAGGACCTGCTGTCTTGCAAATTCTCATCACTTTGTCCATCAGGACATCCTGGAATGTCACTGAAACATTTCAGGATTAAAAAAAACATGCCTGGTGATCAACAAATAATTCCAGACATTTCTTTTGATTTAGTTTTACAAATCAAGTTGTTCTGTGAACGTTTTAAGGCAAAACCTGTCAACAGTAAGGACCAGCACAGGCAGTAATGTCCCTATAGCTATTAGCAAGAGTGGCTGTTTGGTGCTGGGCTTTTCATCTCTGTACAGTGATGCACACCAAGGAAGCCCCTAGAAGTGTCACAGCATCTTTTTCCCCAAGACAGATTAACACATTCCCCAAGACATATATAAATTATGCTGGGAATCCTGCAATTGTTCCTGAAACGGATTTAATCTGCAGGACGCTTCCAGAGAGCACCTGCTGCAATAGTCAAGGTCGCAATTTTAGCCTAGCAAGTAGGCGTAGCTGCTGCGAGAGCCTCGTGCTAGAGCCATTTTGTGCAGAGCCATATTGCTCAATGCTCGGAGGAGCTATTTCAATTTCCATTCCTCCTCCAGAAAGGGAGAAAGCGGGGGAGAGAGCTTACATACCTCTCCATAGCTGCACAAGGTTGCAGAAACATTTTCAGAGCTAGCTGGGGAAACTGGATGCAACCGAGTGTGGTCAAAGTCCAAAGGCTGCATCAGTCACCCCAGCGCATCGTAGGAGAGAGGGGAGAGAAGGGAAGTGCCAGCAATACTGAAACATCCTTCATAGACAGTGTCAGCAAAATTGTTTCAGTTGTTCATCTTGAAATAAGTTTCTATAAGGGTTAAAAGCTTTGCATTTGATAAGGTTATGAACACAGATTAAAAAATAAATCTGTAATCTACCAGGAACAATCCTCCCTCTACCCGTTTTCTTCCATAGCAAATTCCAAAGGATTTGTGTGTAATTCTCATTATATACAAACAACAAACTTCAAGAAAACCTTTGCAACGTTAAACATCCATCTTCTACACCTGGTTTGCCTTTTCTTGCCAATGCCTTGAAATCAATGACTCTCACTTGACCACGGTGCCTGGCTCCCAGCCCAGGCTGGGTGGCACCCAGCCCTCCCCCGGGCCTGGCATCGTCCCCACGGGCAGAAATACTGCTCGAAGTGGGGCTAGTCCCACCACGCACAGGCCTGAGCCTGGCTGATAGCAAGGAAAGATGGTCCCTGCCCTGGAGAACAGACAGCAATGAGGTTTTGGGGTTCAGCTGGATTTGTCCCCAGCAAACTCTGAGCACTGCAAAATGCAACAGCGAGGTGCAAGGTAATATCTAGGAGCAATTCTCCTCTGCATTTTTTTTTTTGGCATTGTGGATTTTAGGACTTGTTTTGGTGGATCTATCCAGTCTGAACGTATACRGACTTTTCTTTCAGATGTCCAAAAGGAGTCTGTTTATCCTCACCTGAAAAGGCTGCACAGAACTCAGGTTAGCCTCTTCTGCCTTCCTTGCACAGCAGAGCTGCACAGCAGGCCCAACTGTCTGACCCAAGAAGGAGCCTGAATCTCAGCTTTTTTGGCAGCYTCGCTTTATAGCAGTTTAAGGAAGCAAACAACCCATATTGCCAAGTTCCTCTGGACCTATCTTCTGTTTGCCAGGTGTTTCAAATGCAGTTTGAGAGACATTTATTGTCCTTCTATTCCCTTKTATCACTTTACCATGCAGCCGTGAACTGCAGCTTAGGAACTACTTGATCTCATCAGTATCCCAGCATCTCCAGTCTCCAGGAGATASTAGGGACAGCAACATTGGCAGCACCGTCCTCATGCCAAGCAGCGCACAAGGGATCTTCAGCCTGGCTTGCCACATCTCGCTGTACAACCTGTTGAGCTGCTTTGGGCTTCCTTCAATTCACTCAGAGCCTTCATGCTGCCATATGGCTCGCAAGGATGTTTCCCTGCGGGGGATTTTGGTTTTCAGCATGGTAGCTACGGCTGGGGGACAAAGCGGAGCAAGTTCCCCACTCCCGGATGAGCAGGGATGACAAATTGCCCTGAGTGGGACCAGCACCTCCCGCAGTGCCCATCCATGCATGAACTTCGGGGCACAGGTGAGACGAAAGCTCTGCCCTGGAGAGGAACGTCGATGCTGTCGCGCTCTGCGCACACCCACCCAGAAGCTTTGGGTTTGTCCAACCGCAGAACAAAACTAAAAGCTGAGAAACCCTTGGAGGTTCTGCAGCAACGCAGAACTGCCATTTCTGCACCAGAATGTGATGAGCTGAAATCCTCTTGAGGTTTCAAAAGGTTCCTTAAAACAGAGGCGAGGGGGAAGCTGCTCTGCCCCAGGCACCGCCACGGAGCAGCTTTGCAACACGGCGATGGCCGTGAGCAGGTTTGCCTATGGAGCCCTCCTGGCCCAGGATCAGAGCCCAGAGCGGCAGCGGGACAAGGCCAGCGCCCGGAGCTGCGCTTTGCTGGTCCCAGCTCAGCTGGGCTCAGCTGCACTCGCGGCGGCCGCGCTCAACGTTGCTGCCGGCCTGAGTCACACGTGGCTTCCCCGGCACTTCTTCATTTCTGCGGTCTGGCGAAATAATGGTTTCTAAACAGCTATAGCTTAGAGTGATTTATTCTTCTCAGCAGCCAGCCGTGTCTTCGGTTGTGTTGTAGAAGGAAGCCCATTTCAGACATACCCACGGCATCACGCCTAGATTAGTTTTTACRCCATGGGGAAAAGACAAAGGTGGGAACAGCAATTGTGCTTGGCTGGTGAATTTGGCTTCTGTTTCAAGAAGCAAGACTGAGAAGACAAAGTATATAAAGAACCATTATATGGGAGTCTTGGGCCAGGGAAAAGCAGGCTGTGGGTAGCATTTTCTATAGCATAGAAATAGGGATCCTGTGGGCCACCCTCAGTAAGTGATGTAGGAGCCTCCATCCTGCCGGGGCAGGGGTGCAGGAAACCTTCCCATGCTCCACAGTGCAGTGATGTGTTCCCAGTGCACCCAGGCCTGCCGGGACCTCAGCACCCAGCGACAGCCTCACGCCGAGGAGCTGAGTCACTCGGAGACACAAAGTGTTGGAAAAAACAAGGATCCACACAGCTTCCCCAGAAGAGATCCCCATGACGTCCCTACCACAGCTCTTCCCACGGAGTGTGGCCAGGCCTGGAGTCAAGCTTTTCCACCCTCTGCTTTCCATTACCTCACTGCACCCACATTTAGCCACTGTAGTCACCGGCAGGACTCTAGAACGCTTCTGGGTTTTGCTCTTCTGATGCTGGGGCTGGGGAAGGTGCTTGCTTTCCAAGTGTGCTTTCCTTGGGATTGTAGCTGGAGGGGATGGCAGGGATGGGCAAAGGAGCTGGGACACTTGTCCTGTTGGCTGCCAGGAGGAGCTGCTGCCATCACTGGCTGCTCTGGCCCCAGGGATGGGGAGGCCAGTAAAGGTTACCCTCAAGCTGAAGGAGCCTGCAGTGCTCCTCAGCTTCCTCCTGCTTCTCCTGTTGATCTCCAGCTTTCTTCTCCCAGGCATTTTGCCCAGCCCATTTGCAAGAACAAGGTCTCATCCTTACTCATCAACAAGGTGCCAGCATCCCCAAACTCCTTGTCTTGGGGCACCATCCAAGAACTGGAGAAACTGAGGTAAGTRCAATGATCACCAAACCCTGCAGCCTGGTCTCACGTTCTCTAGGAGGGACCGTGGGGACCACGCTGCCCTGAACCTCCAGTTTGATGTGGTATCTCCCACACACAGCTCACCACACTCTTCATGCCAGGCTTCACAGTTGCCCAGCACCACCTGGAAACACATCCTGCAACATAAAGGTACCTGCTGCAATGCCACGCGTAGTAGTAAACATTTAAACGGTCGCTAGCTTGAAAAGCAAAAGAATTGTAACAAAAGTCCAACGAATTGTTAAGCCTGTTCCCAGGCAAACACAAAGAACAGTTCTAGATTCACACCAGTGTCCCTTTGTTTACCGAATGCAGTAAGGGAAACRGCAAGGCAAGGAAGAAAAGCTCCTGATAGCAACAACTTGTTGTGGGCTAGAGCAGGCTGGGACATGCCCAGTAAGGGGAGGTTCAGGCTCTATGTATCTGCTGGTGACGGGAAGTAAATGTGCCCAAAAGCACTTGAAAAAAATAAAAACGACCAGACCTGATTGCAGCAGTTAGAAGTGATATATTCTTGGCATGGAAACAAAAAGCAAATTCATAGCTGGTTTGGAACTGATCTTACTGGCTTACATGGGATTTTACACTTAGGTAACTCTATTGTTGGCTGGAGCTACCTGATTTATGCCTGAATAAGGTCCCAATCCTGCAAACATTTACTTACATATCTTAGTTTTACTTCTGCCCTACCTCTGCGCCTGGCCACCCTGTTAATTTAGCTGCAGCAAGGAGAGTGCTTGCTTGGCAAAGCGGGGGCTTTGTTGAGAACACAAATCTGTGCCCCGCTGTCTGCAAGGCGAAGGGGAAATTTTGCAGTCAGAAGCAACTGCCCCCAGACTGTGGTCTCCCAGTGACCTCAGGCGCTGCCGTCCCCAGACATGCACACATAGACACAAAAGGCCAGTGATGGCTTGAGCGCAGTCCCCAAAGCCCAAGCCTTGGTAAACAGCAGGGGAACGTCTTTAGCATAAGCCCGCAGCTGCTCCACGCTCTAATTCAGCCTCTGCAACAAGTTGAAAACCAGACCGCAGTGCAGCACTCGGTGCATCCCGACAGCACCAACTCCCCAGGGCCATGTATCGAAACGAGCTTCTAAACAGAGCAGGAACCACATTTATTTGTTGCTTAATTCTAAGGAAGCAGTGTTTGTCGATAAAAACTCCTGGTTTMCTCTACCCGCTTCCCACCAGGCAAGGAGATTGGTAAAGGAACTGGTCGGGACTCATCCATCCAACACTGCTCTTTAACAAGGAAACTTCGGGGTGAGTCTCTGAGAGAGGATGCAAATAAAGCCCCATTTGGGGTGGGAGGAGGAGCAGAAGCAGAGGGGACACCCATGCACCCTGGCACACTAACAGGACATGACGGCGTTCTCAGCCCACAGCCCAGCTACATGCCCTGGTGGCTCCTGCGTCCGGCAGGGCTTCCACTCACATGCCCATCACATGCTAACAGTTTGCTGCTAAAACCAGGGAAAAAAAGAAAGAAAGAAAGAAAGAAAGAAAGAAAGAAAGAAAGAAAGAAAGAAAGAAAGAAAGAAAGAAAGAAAGAAAGAAAGAAAGAAAGAAAGAAA
>NW_020455532.1:7871421-7972167 GCF_003342845.1 Nothoprocta perdicaria
AAAGAAAAGATTGTGTATCTTGGAGCAGCTGCTTTCCTCCTTGCTGCTGCCAAGCCTTCCTGCGAGCATGGCTATTCCCCCAGCGCGGGAAGAATTAATTTGCTTTACAAAGGAGCCGTGGGGCTGCGTGTTGGTGCCGCGGGACCCCAGCGTGCTGGCCGGCCAGGGACTGCAGCAGAGCCACCTGAGAGAGCAGAGCTGCTTGAGAGGCTGCAGGAGGGCCCTGAGTACCCCCCTCCAGTTCCAACCCCTGYTCCATCCTGTTTTAGACCCTTGCCTAAAGTGCGTCAGTGCCCGGATCCCGAAACCCRTGATCTATATCTGGCGGAGTGGGGAGTTGCTTGTGGAGCCTGACCCCYGGGCTGCGAGGGCAGCGAGTGCCCACGGGCCACGGGCACTTCAGCTCCCGCCAGACATGGGAATCCTTCCTCCCAGACAGGCCTGGCAAGGAGCCTGGGCAGCGCRGCCCGAGCTGAGCAAACTTTTATTTCAGCGCATCTCTGCAAGCCAACAGCAGCCTCTGGCCCAGACCCSTGGCTGTAACCCGCTTGCAGCAGCCTGAGAAGCTGCATCAAATGCCTCTCATGAGCTTTGGGCCAGGTTCATGCCAACCTGGGGTTGGAGGAGCCCCTTGGAGTGGCATCTGGTTGGAAATGCTCGGGTCCCGAGCTGCAGTCTTGGGTCTTAGGCCTAGAGTCCAACCATGCTCGTCATATCCAGCTCTTGATCCAGGGCAGAGATGGTCCAGATGCATCCCCSGAAGGAGAGGGAGGGCTGCAGACCCAACTGGCTGGAGCTCCCGGTGCAGCGAGCTGGCGAGCGCTGCCTTCGCCACAAAGCGCGGCTCTGTGGAGGCTCTGAACTATGTCTGATGTGGCTGCAGTGTGCGGCCAGGGTCTGCTCCCCAAAGCCTGCTTCATTTCCAGAGTAGCTCCTCCAAATTTGGCTTTGTTAATAACGCAGCAGCCTGGAGAGCTCAATATTGCCTCACTAGGAAGATTTAATTATACATAAAATTAGAAGGAGGAACTGTTAGTTAAAATTTCATACTTCTGGAAGACAGCCGGTTCGTTAGCATTACTTTAATGAGGCACTAACCTCACTGTAATGCTTTTATTAATGCTCATTGCTTATTGAGTGCCAACTGCTTGGCTCCTCTCCGACAGGCCGGCTGGTCTAAGACGTGAATGGTTTAGGGGTCCTTTGATGCAAAATATGAGTGCATTTACACCACATCCAGGACAAACGACAGTTGGTGAGATGAGACAGACCCAAACTCACCAGATGGTGCCATGAGAAGGGAATGCAGTGAAAGAATGAGACCGGGGCAGAAAGGAGGGAAGGCAGAAGAGAACAAATGGAGGGAGAGGAGGATGCTGCTGCTTCCACGGGCAGCACTGACAAAAATCCTGTTGACTGCTGTAGGGCCACRGTGAGGCCCAGGCACTGCACAAGGATAGACCATCAAAGCATGATGTGCTCAGGACTTGATGGAAAGGAAAGACACCAGGAGTCATAGGAGGCTGTGAGCTCCAGAGGCTGTGAGCTGCAGCCTGTCCTCTCCTCCCCAGCCATTACCATTGCTAGTAACTCATAGGCTTTATCTTGCAGAGACTGTCCATGTTTCATCACAGCCTGCTTGCAGTCACCGTTGCTCCCATCCCTGACCTTAACCATCAGTCCTCTCTGGTCAAACATGAGCTTCCTCAGTCCAACSTGCAGCTGTATCTGGTCTCTCTCCATGGCACCACACATTGCAAAGTCCAGTCCTTAAGATCTCCACATCCTGAAGGCCTCTGCCCCAAGTATGGAAGTTAAGGGATAAATTGTGCCTTTTTAGGCACCCACAAAGCGGTTGAGGAACCATCCTGTCCTCAGGAGAGCCAGGGAGCCCCTTCCCTCTTCCCTTACTACTGCAAACTTAACTGCTTATGTCTCAGCTTGGCCTCAGCGGAGTGGAGAGGACTTTGTCTTCTCACCTCTGCTCAGTCCCAACAGAGCCCACGCGCTTGCCTGGTGATACCCAGGCCCCCCAAACACACCTCCGAGACGTGCAYGTGGGCAGAAGGACGGGATTACCCCAGCAGCTGCTGGGCCACCGCTCCCCACCCTTCCCAGAGCCGAGGTGAGCATATGCCATATGTTTCTCCTCCTGTTCCTTGAAACACTCTGAATAGAGGGATTAAAAATTGTCCAGTGCAGGCTGAAGCAACAAAGCCACGAGCAGAGGTTGATATTCCAGCACAGGGGCAGTGATGGTGGCGCAGGGCTGCGTCCACAGCGAGCAGGAACACAAAGAGGTTGCCCCAGGGCTGCAAACATCAGCATCAGCCTAGAGCATCAGCCCTCCAAGAGGTACCACTGCACAGGAGCCTATCTATCAAAGACAGCTCTGTCACTGCTCCGTTTTGGGCTGGCCCAGAGCCCAGGCTATTCCCAAGCAGTGTGCACAAACCTGCAGGGAGGCAGGTCCCTCCTCCAAGCAGATCAGGCCCAGGCTTAGCCGGAGACTCTTCTTAGCACATGAGGTGGGCAAGGCCACAAAGGACTGACCTGGCTCTGCCTCGGTGCAGAGCTGGCCTTAGGGCTGCCAGAACCTGCACCTTTGCACGCAGAAGTGCCTTGTCCCTGTGCTGCCCATGCCAACTGTGCCCAAAGTGCTGCTGCAATGCTGGGCTGCTTCGGAAACGGGGCACAGCGTCAGGTGTGACCCCAGGCTGCCTCTCCTCACCCACTTCCCCTCTTGAATTACTTCAGAGACTGTAGACGAGGCACCGGCAAAAAAAAAAGGTTCAGCTCCATCGATATCAAAATCTTGACTTTTCCTGCATGTCATGCTTTTCCTGTCATTACAGTGAAATAAAAAGATTACCTAGAAAAAGAAGAGTCAGACACTTAGCTGGTTGGGCACAGAGCATTGGGATGCAACCAGCTGGCTAAAGAAAAGGCAGATGCAGGGAACATTGGGGAGAAATTATCCTATGGTATATTTACCAAAACTGGACAAAGCAAGAAAAGTACAAAACCACTGAACTTAAAAACTCAATTCTTTCTTCTTTTTTTTTGCCCTTCAGTTAATCTGACAGATTTGAGGCCAAACATGGAAATTTTATTGAGTGTTTTTTTTTCCTGTTGAAGTGGTACTGAGTTTCTGTGGAAATTGGCCTGGTTCTTGTGRAGAAAGAAAGAAAAAAAATCCAAGTAAAGCTAGTTAAATGCAGCCATTTTAAAGTGACTGTGTTATGCAACTGGGAAACTGAAACAATAGAAATGTTTTGCCGTAAACATGGTGAAAATAAGACTTTCATCCAAAGGTTTAAACTTATGCAAGGTAGAAATAAAACAGAATCCGGGAATGAGCAAGACTCACACAAAATAAAACAGAGCAAAATTAACAGCAAATGCCGTGAAGTGTTCAGCTGAGTTTTTTTTTTTTTTAATAAGGCCATCTTCTCTTTCCTGAGATTTCTGGTTATTTTATTACTGGTGTTACAGCATTTTCTGGAGCCTACTCACAGGAGACAGCGCATTCTTATTGTTAGTGCAAGAAAATAGCCCCAGCGTGAGTCTTTTTAGTTTCTAGTCTTACGGCTACATCTTAAACTCTCTTGCACTTACAACAGGACCTGGCAGGTCTGCTTAGGCCCAAGCTTAACTCTAGGCACATGAGCAATGTTGTCCCGGGGTGTCTCAYGTAGACTGGGGTGCCAGTGGTATAAAAAGAACTTTCTAGTTTCTATTATTCTAGCAACAAAATATCAACAACCTACTACTTTAAAAGGGATTTTATTCAAGGCATAAAGTGGAAGTCCGTTCTTCTCATCTAGAGCAGGAAAGCACATTAAATACTCAGTAAAGCTGTAAACAAGATGCACATTGGCAGGGCTGCATCACCCTGGCAAGGGTAATTGCTTTCAAGTTTAATCAAGGTAGAAAGAGGAACTTTGGAAGCATCACATCCATGGCACACTTCCCTACTTTGTCACATCACACTAAACACTTGATAAAAGCTCCCTTTGAAGAGAAGCCAAGTTCTTCCTTGCTATACTACGGTGATACTGTATTTGATTTGTTGAGCTGGATTTCTATGCAAAAAAAAAAAAATTGTTAGAGGTGGAAAAAGGAGGAACATGCAGAAAGTGTTGCAGCTGGAAGAAAACAACAGAGATCAAGCAGTAATTAATTATTGGGTTTTGCTTCTTTATATTATTTTTTGGCAGTGGGACAGACTAATGTGTTGGTGAATCGTTAGCCCTACACCATTTCCATTCCATTTCATTATATTATGAGAAGGCCTGTCGCTTCTATATATTTGGGTCTATATCATCAAATGTACAAGAATTGTTTGCCAAGTCACCAAAATCATGGAACTGCTGAACAGGTCGTGAGATTAAAAGAACCGTAGCAATAATAGTAACAACAGGCTGTTTTTTGTCTCTCAGGCTCTGAGTCGTTAGCCTGCCAAACTAATTTTAATAGAAATTCACTTAAAGGAAAATAGAAGGTGAGACTTTCCCATGATTGCAACCAGAAGTGTAGTTTCCCAGGAAAGTGAATCTCTAATGGGCTGAGTTCATTTCCATCTAATGAATCCTAAGTTTGTCCTTTCAGAAGGCTAAAAAAAAAAAAAGGAAATATATTAAGGAGTCCAGCAGCCAAAAGCTGGACACACATCCCAATCTCCCACACAAGGGGATTGGGATGCACGTGTGCCTGTTGGGGCACATGACGGGCAGGACCATTCCCTTTGCTCCCCATCCAGCTGTACTGGCTCCTCAGCAGAGTTTGCACGGCCACGATTCGTGGCCTGAAACCAGGACTGTCACATTATGGGCTGCATATGGTCTCCCTGGGTGGCCCCTGGGGCCACGAGCCCTTTCACCGAATCACAGAATGCTTGAGGTTGGCAGGAACCTCTCGAGATCCATCCAGCTCCTGCTCAAGCGTTCTCCCAGGCCGCGGAGACGGCCCCGCAGCCTTTCCCCCAAGCCCCGTGGCCCTTCTCCAGCGTGGCCTCACGCAGCATGAGCTCCATCCATACACATGAGGCTGCGCTGGGAACCGGCAGCGCCTGGCACGGGGCCTGCTCCCCGCTGTGGGACCGGGCTGCGGCGAGGAGGTGCTGGGAGCGCGACAGTGCTGCAGCTACGGGCTCCTTCCAGCTGTCCAGACCCAGAGATCTCCAGGCTTCCTGGGCTCCAGGTGTCCCTTGCATCAGCACAGCGTGAACATGGGCTCCTGGCCCCAGCAACATCATCTGTCTCCCRCTTCTGCCAGCAGCTCCACCCTGGAGACCAACGGCTGCACAAACAGTCCCTGCCCGCCGCTTTGCCCGCCCTTTTCAACCTGCTTTAGTTCCTCCTGGGCAGGTGCTGTTTGCTCTCTCATCACGGCTCTTGGTTAAGAAGTTGACTACAAAAGCCCGGGAGTTGTTGCTATTTATTCCCTGGCTTTGTTGAGATGACCAGGTGAGGAGGCAGACGGTTGGCTCTCCCACTTGCTTCSTCCTGAATGGAGACATCAAATATTTGCTTACAGAAATATTTGCAGCAGCTCTTCTGCAGTTAACAGCATCAGCTGAAATGCTCTGCAAGGGCAGGGGAGTACTGCTCTGTCTGGGCTCTCTCCTGAATTTGGTAAAGATGAACCAGAAACTCTCAGGCTTATGTGCTTTGCCATTGGCTCTATCTGATGGGCAACACATGAAAACGTCTGCTGGGCCTCCCATTTGTTTCCCTGGAGGAAGCACTGGGAGCTCACAAGAGCAGATTCCACAGCTCCCTGGTTCCCAATTCATATCACAGTTTGCAGCCCCTAGGGAACAGCTTCCAGTTCCCCTAGTACAAATCCAGCAAAGCCAACGGACTTGCTTTAGGCTGATACCAGTGCAACAAAACAGAGTTTAGCCCTCTGTAGACATTTAATCTGGGAAAGTTCAGGAAAGGGCTTCACTTTACAGAGTGAAGTCTGAGACAAGCCCTTCTCTGTACGAGCTACACAAACAGTCGTATAGTTGGCATCAGTAACAGGTTCAGGGAGCAAGATGGCCCCACAGTGATTTAAGACTTGCACCCAGAAATCTACTACCTGAACTACCCTTCATTGCAGAGCAACATCAGGACAGCAGAGGACTGGTTAATTAGACCAGAAAAGCCTACGGTGCCCTGAGAAAGCTCAGAGATCCTGGTCAGTGCATTCAAGTAATAACAACCTTTTCTCCAGTTCTCGCTTCCCTTTCATCACTTCTCCTGAATGACTGACACCAGGCAAAGTTTTTAACTCTGTGCCATCAATCACTAATCTGAGCAACATGCCACACAGTGTGTGATGTGGTGCTAAGTGCCTTTTATTTTACGTTCTTGCTGGGCAGAGAGTATACATTTGGCTTTACATACAGTGTAGATTCTTTTGTTTCTTTCTTTTATTTTTTTTTCACCTCTTGTAAAGACTTTGCTATGTCACAATCTGTCAAACAACTCCCCGTGCCATGTTTTTACAAGAATCCTACTTGCTGGTTGGTGCCAAACCCCCTTTTAAACAGTACTGGGTGAAGTATTGCCTTGCCTGGGCTCCGCTCTCGCATGCCATATTTAGACAAAAGCTAGGGAATTCCCTGGGCTAAATGAAGGCTTGAATGAGGCAGCTCTTTTCCCATCTCAGCTAAATGCATGTGTTGGTCTCAGCCAGGCCTTCTATCCAGTTTTTTAACCAATTCCATACTTWAATTTATCTACCAACAAAGCATAAGGGAAAAAAAAAAAGAAGGAAATGAAGCAAGTGAGTCTGACCACAGACACGTGCTCAGCCCTGCTGGGTACATTCCCGAGGAGCCCAAACCCTAGGCAGCAGTAACACAAACACCCCAAACCACACACTGAATGCACAGCAAGCAACGGGCAGATCCCGGCCCAACACAGCTTTGGTTGCTTTGGCCCAGCACCAACAACTGCATTACACAAAGTGACAGCCTAGAATTGGTAAGGATTTTGATGAAGCTCCTGGAAATGCTCTATGATCCTCTTAGCCACATGAGCCATGGGGCATCCGATCTCTCCAGAGCAAAGGAAACTGCCCCAAGCCTACGGACACATGGAGCTTGATGTGTTCGGAGCCACGAGCATCCAGAGCTGGGAGCTGTTGCTGGGAGCTGCGCACGTCACCTGGCACATTCACCCATTGAACCCAGCAGCCGCTGAAGCACGAGGGCTCTTTCCTGATGCTGCAAAAGTCAATGAGGCTGCAGATCATTCTGGAGCTGCAATTGGAAGACCACATTCCAGAGGGCTGTGCTAATCACTTTTAACCAGCCCTTCACCATCACTCTCTAATGTGTAAACTCTTTGCCATCCTTTTGTCCAGAGTGTGGGGCCACCTTCTACCCCTCCAGATTTTCTATCATGGTTTTTCTCCTGGCTSCCAAGTCCCCTGGGAAACGACACTGGCCCCACAGGACCTAAACAGATTCCTTCAATCCAGTAAATTTGTTGGAAAAGCTTCAGATAAAGGCCTGTCTTCCTCCCTTCCCCACCCCGCCCCCCCACCAACATTTGCCCAAATATTCATTATTTCTGCCTCAAGAACCTTTTTAGGAGAAAATCCATGTCCTGAAATGGAGGCTTACAGAATTGCCAAGCACAGTATGTGTATCTTCTGAAGCACAGGATGAAATATGCTGACAAAGAAGGCAGAGTTTGCATTAGATTTCTGTTAAAATGTACCTATATAAATCCACTATAGCCATATCAATTACATCTCTATATGCTGGTAACAGTGATTGTCAACTGCTGTAGACAAGATGAGGAGAGACACCAGACTTTTAACTGCTGTCATTTAATTCCATTCAGGGTTTCTTGAGATGACATAATAATTGAGATAWCACTCAAGCCTCGACTAGCCAAGTGCTCCTGCTGCTTTGCCACTGCTGGGAGCGCTGCAGAGACAGCGACGGTGCAAAGAAACGATATGGACAGAGCCTCGGTGTTATAAAATGCACCCTTAGGATCATATGTTCAAATGCACTCAGTTCCTATTTAGGAACCTAAGTGAAGCTGGCAGGATTTCAGAAGTGCTAGGCATCTATCAGCTCCTACTGAGAACATGCTGAGCTCTTCTTGAAATTGCTAGAGAAAAAAAAAAACAATTCAAAGATAAGAGGCAGCTTGAGGCTTACAATTAACATCATTGTATGGGTCTGCATGGCAGTCTGGCAAGAGCAAGAGTAGCTGCTTTCACAGAACGTATTGTATATGAATTCACATCTCAATGCATGGGACCAGGTCTACTGGCAGTCACTTCCATCAACAGCCTCCTGTGAGAGCCGTGCACCCAAAGGAGACTTTTCCACTGTGTTTCAGAATGATGCATTTTGTAGCCTTTAGTAAGTGGGATTCTGATCATACTGGGAGCAACCATCTCACTGGAGATGAGAAAGAGGGAGTAGCCAACAGTCCAGAATATACCCCCTTGTGTTACAGTGAGAGCAGCAACCAAACCATCGGGTGAAATGAGCTAATTTAGTCCTAACCTATATATATATTTTTTTGCGGTATATAATTAATAATAATGTTACATTCAATTTCACCTTTGATCCCCAGAGTTCTCATCATTCCATGAAGATGCTTTCCAGGGGAAAGAAAGATGTGAGAGTCGAGTCTTTCTCTTGGTCCCTTTTATTCCCCTCTCAGGTTTACACATCCTCTAAACTTCCCACATATATTTAGCCCAAGGAAATGCACCATTAAAATGCCAGAGAGGCTTTTGAGAYGATTGTTACATTAAACCAGCTTCAATCGCAAACTCTGCTTCTGTGAACTTACTCCCTGCATGGGACACTTCAATTAAGCACAGTCGTCATCGTGGGAAGGCTGCTGTTTTCACAGCTCAACCACAGCAGCAAAGAGAGTTTTAACCAAGTGCCTACCYGACCCCAGGGATTTAGCTGTGGTCCCTTATGCACGAGGCACCCCAGTATAAAACACAGGCACACATTCCTCATTAAAAAGGCCATCTCCTCTCTAAGCACCGCTGCTGGGAGCTGCTGGCTTTGAAGCACTAACTGCCTSCATGTGCGTTTCATTAGCGTGCACTTGCTCGAATGCTTTGCAGGAGAGTCCATGCGAGAGCGCAGCCTGTGTGTCACCCAGTGAAACCCAAGAGCTGCATCCATTTTTAGCACAAGCCTGCCTGAAGATATGTTGCATTATCTGAACAACACGTAAGGGAACAAAATGAATCGCAGCTCCCCCTGCCACTTATTTACCTTCTATTTAAACAGTGCCTCTCCAGCCTGCCCCATCCTCTTTCCAGGCACCCGTTTACCCGGCATCTCTCGCAACACCGGCCATTCTATTTTTAAAAGTATGCTGCTGGCTTTTATCTTGAGCTGCCTGTTTTTTTTTTTTTTTTTTTTAAGCTCTTGTGCACTTTAAACTTATTTTAAACATGCTGGCAGATAAAAGTAGCAAGGGGAGATAGAGTCAATGCATCACAGTTGGCGTTACAGGTTGAGAATTAATGCAGAAGATAATGCAGATTAAACATGAATAACTTAAATATTTCCTGGGACTCAGCCACTAGGGGAAAATAGGAATGAACTTTGCTTAAGGGAATATCTCCCATGCACCCAAAGGGGCTTTAGCTGAATTAAGACTTGCAAACTTGTTCTCATTGGSTTACTGGGTGGCGCAGATGGGCAGGAGAACAGACACAGCCATGAGACACAGCAGCTCTCTACCAAAATACAGATAARTAGTGAAGGAACGATATCTCCATCAGTAACTGAACTTGATTCCTCATTTTGATGCAATTTTGAAACACTCTACTTTTGCCAGGTGGTCAAATGGCTCTACTGGTTCCAGCTCTGATTTGAGATCAGTCCCACTAAAGTCAGCAGCCCTGTCGGACGGGGAAGGTGAGATGCCTATCGACAGAATATGCTGGCAGGAAATATTGGTCGGAGTCTCCAGCGCTACCCTCAGGTGTGGGAAGAAACATTTGGCTTGAAAATCCACTCTCCCCACCCATACCTGCAGTTCTGACCAAACACCAAACCAGGCCGTATTTACCTTTAACAGAGAGACCGGATTCAGGTTCAAGCCTAAAACTATCAGCAAATCTCAGAAGGAAAGTGGGAATGGGGGAAATTTGAGGCCCTGAGTACTGGTGTGTCACTACATGCTGTAAATGGGACTGATGGGTTGACTGGGCTGATAAGGTATGTCACCTTCTAAAAGATATAAGACATCGCTTCCAAAATTACCCCAGCATTATTGGACCTGTTAATACTTTTAATACCTGACTTAAGACCTAAGAAATAACTTAAGACTTTTCTTTCATTTAGATCTTTGTATCTCCCTTTGCCAGGTTCATTGCTGCTCTGCTCCTACCAAATGTTCACAGTCACGATATTCTGGTTGTAGTTTGGTTTCCGTTGATATGATGGCTGTCCTAAGCAGCCAGCCCTGGTTCCTGTAACAACCAGATCTATAGCTGTTATACTGAGTCCTTCTCAGGCCGAATCTACATTTCAGATTCAGGACATCCCTGAGAACTAGTTGAAACAAGGACTCACTAAAGCTCCCATCAGATGCTGAYGGGCCTTTCTGAGCCAGGAAAATGGATGTGTGCAACAGCAGCAAAAGTGCCTGGAAGCATCCCAAAGCCTGAGCAAAACGAGGGAATTTTGAGTGGCATCAAACAAAAGGAGCAGTGATTTAATCTCCACAGATGGGAAGGGGGAGAGGCAGCGTCAGGAAAAGCAGGAGGATGAGATTAGCTAGGCAATAAAATGAAAATGAGCGAGAGGTGGAGCTGAGATAAGAGGAGGTGGATTACAGAGCTGGCAGATGGAGGGAGAGCAGGCAGCCAAACAGGGAACAAAACCACAGGTAATAAAGCTGTAAAAGTTTTAATCAATGACTTTAAAGGCCACTTTCAACCAATTTTCTCCAGGGAGCAATGTGAYGAAGGCAGAGGGACATCCAGGCTCCCTTGTGCTCTCCCTCCAGGGTGCGGCTGCAGTGCAGGGTCCATCCGCCTGGACAACTAGGGCCAACCGGCCTGGACTCCYAACCCTTGCAGTGCAGCCAGAACCCTTTCCTGCGTGTGGAAAAAAACATTTCTTTAATACCAAAAGGTGAGAGAAATTTCTGTTTTCTTAAATGATTAGCTTACCATCTGYCTCAATCTACTTCAGCCTCAGGAAAACACCACACCATCTCCTTTGCCATCTAAAAGGAGCATTTGCTGAAGCACTGCTGTAGCACGAGATCAGGTATCRCAGTTCCGGGTGATAAGGCAACTTTTATCAGGGAACTTTCATTAATGCAGTTCAGATGGCAATAAGTGATTGACAATAAGCAGCCACTTGACCGCTATTTAAGAGTCATTAAGCCCTTGACCACTGGGTTTTTGGAGGATAATCTCCAGAATATCTACAACTGTGTCATTTTAGAATGCTCACATTGCAACTGCCGATTGCATCCYGCACATGAATCTGGCCAATTCTCCATTACCTCAGGTTGGGCAGTGCAGGCTGGGACTGGGTCTGTCTTCATTCTTCTTATCTCAGAAGGTTACATGATTTTTTTTTTTTTTTTCATTATATTTTGGAAATCTGGGAGAACTGATGTTATCTGGAGTTTATCTGGGTACTAAAAAAAATAAATGAAATTAATATAAGATCATAAGTAACTATCTTGTGAGGCTGAAAGCTCTCTGGGATAGGGAGAGCTTTGCCTCCGCTCCGATAAACTGCCTAGCACAGAGTTTGCTTCATGGCACTACTGCAAGGCAAAGAAAARCAGTGACAGCCCATACATCATTGCCAGCATCTGTGTGGAATAATAAATACATGTTCTGAGATGACAATTTCCCACCCAAATGTAGGGCATGGTCAGATTAACCCAGTTGTTGCTGAGCTGGGTTAAGAGCGCCCACCTCCAGCCCACCCCTTCCTTATGTTTTAAAAATGGGCACATCTTGCCCCTCCAATCCTTTTGCTTATTTAACTTATCTCTCAGCCTGTCCTTAAAAAACAAATCTGTATTATGAAAGGGCATAGGTCTCTCTTTGTAAGACTTCTTTATACGTATCTTTCAGAGATCTCTGTTTGCTTTCCCTCGTAGCCTGCTGCAGGGTGGGAATTGCTGCATTCCACAACGATAAAACGATGCTTGGGACAGCGATCACTGTCTGCAGCCTTAAAAAAAATGATTAATCAAAAAATTGATTAGGTTGGAAACTAAGGTTCACAGCAGGGCAAGACAAAGCCCTAACGTGAAGAAAGTGGTAGAATAACAGAGCACAACCTTTCCCTACCTGCTGTGCAGGATTGCTCACTAGCACCAGGGTGTGATGCGAGGAGACCAAGGGGAAGGCAGATAGAGTCTCGGTAAGGGTCTCTGGAAAATGCACATAACTTCATGTTACTAGGGAAAAAAAAAAAAAAAAACCCACTTCTACAATGCTTAAATGACTGGGGAGAAAAAAGGGGACAGTCTATTTTAACTTTTTAGAATTTTATTTATTTATTCCCTTAGGAAAGTACTGTGACCAGCCAGAAGTGCTTGGAGAGACTGTGGGAGTAAGTGCCTGAAACCCAATACCCTATGTTATATACCACAGGTCAGGCCAAGGGTCGCTTTAGATCTAGAAACATAGAATTTATTAACTTTTACCCTAGATGCCCCTCCAGAAAACCCAAATGTCTCTGTTTTCCATCCTGCTTCTAGAAAACTTTTTAAATGACAGATTTTTTTTGTTTGTTTTTTGGAAAAAAAGTAAACCGCAAAGTGAACAAAACCTGGGAGTTTCCATGTGAACTGGCTTTTCCCAGGAGCGGCGCTCGCGGTGCAGCCGGAGCCGGGAGAGCAGCAAGCGGCAGCGCCCTGATAAGGGCGGGAGAGGCGGCGCGCGGGCCTGGAGCGCTGCCGGCTCCCGGGCACTTGCTCCTCGCCTGACCTCTGAAGCTGCTGCCTTGCACACGCTGTTCCTCCCCATGCAAGCGGCAATGGGAGATAGCTCGTCCTGCTGGAAACTCTAACTGAAAATATTGTATAAAAACAAATGCTCTTTCCGTGTGCCCGCAGGGGAGGAGCAGTCCCCAGCGTGCATGGAAAAGCGTGCATGGATCCAGCCGGGCATCTCAGACCGGAGGGTGATGCAGCACAAGGAGGCAGGATCTCTGCACAGCTTGCAGATCCCACCCAGACCAGCTCACTCACCAAGGGAGAACATCCGCAGCTCCACACCATGGGGCTGCATGTGTTCTAAGCGAAATCACGGCTGCCATGCTGAGTTCAGGCCAATGTCTTTGCCTTGGCACCCGACATTATAAAAAGCTGACTTCTACCCCAGGATTAATAGCAGGACATGCAACCTGTATTCATTGCAAAATTGTGACAATATCCAAGCAGTATCTGAACTCAGGCTGCAACTTTGAGCTAACTCCTCTGAGAGCTAAACACATTTTGTCCATATCAATTTAGTTATATTATCTATACCTTGGAAAACAATCATTCTTTTAAAATCAGATACATATCTATATCAATACACACACACACACAAATATATATAGGGAAAGGAAGAATTGTCCAGATTAAAGAGTGCAGCATTTAAAATGTGGTATTTGCTCTTTTCTTCAGAGGAGCTCAACTGTCCTGTGCTTGGATGCAAATAAGGGACATACTTTCACTCTAGGTATTTTTGGTGTGTGACAGATAGGCTATTTCAAACATCCTACTTTCAGCTGGCTTTACCTAACTTTGGGGAAGAATGTAAAACTTTGCACCAGATGCTGCTCCTGCCACTCTGCTGAGTAGGAATTTGCAGCTAGAAAGCCTAGCTGTGACAYGGGAACCAAGGCCATCAAACTCATTTCACTAATTAGTTATGAAACGGGAGAAAACAGTGAGCTTGAGTGTCACATGGAAACATGAGTGCAGCGGTGACAGCCATTCACATACAGCGTCAGCACTCAAAACAGTGTATAGATTATTTGGGAAGTTATAAACACTGATCTCATGACTCGGGGCTGCTCCAATGGTAGAAAAAAGGAGGAGAAAAAAAGTTAGAGAAGCCAAAAGCCCGGAGCAGTTGGCAGTCGGGATCTGGGCCCTCGTGCAAGAACGGGAGAGGGGCAGGAAGGGAGCGCGGCCGTGCCAGCGGTGCCGGAGGAGCCGTGGGGATGTGCGGCTCCCTGTGCAGCGCGCTCGCTGCCTGGCGCCCTGCGAGCAGCCGGGGGACACGGGGATTTATGCGGGGACAGCTGCTCAAGTCCCCGCCAAACGCCTGCAGCACAGGGCACGGGGCCGGGCGGCTCCTGGCTTGCACCTTGTGGCTGCCCTTGGGTTTTTACAGGCGAAGGGACGGTGCCAGCTTGTCCGGGCTGCTTTGTCGTCACCAGCCGCAGCAGGACAGAGCTCCCTGTGGCCACGGGCCGGCCCCGTGAGGACATTGTGTTGGCCCCACTGTGCCCGCGCCTACTTAGCCTCTT
This sequence comes from Nothoprocta perdicaria, assembly GCF_003342845.1. Classification (NCBI taxonomy): domain Eukaryota; kingdom Metazoa; phylum Chordata; class Aves; order Tinamiformes; family Tinamidae; genus Nothoprocta; species Nothoprocta perdicaria. The sequence goes on from NW_020455532.1 coordinate 7,885,916, forward strand.
ACCTCCACGGTCGGGGCAGGCGCGCTCTCATCTTCAGCACGTCAAACCTCATTAATCACTTTTATTAAGCTTCTCTAAATTACCTCTCAGGGCTGCTTTATCCCAAAAGGCCACTCGGGACTTTTGGCAGCCAGGGCAGAAGCTGGAGGATACTCGAGAGTTCCTCGTGAGAAGGAGCTCACCCTTGAACCTGTCCGTTTTTCCTCCTTCCCAGCCCTGCTGGGCCCCACAGCCCTCCTTTCACCATAGGCAGCCTGCGAGTATCTCTGCCCCTCCTGCTATTTTGAGCTCAACGCTGAGCCCCAGCCAAAATTCTGCATACAAACAACTTCAGTCACAGGAGAAGATCTAGATTTGGATCCGGACCATGCCATGGGGGTATTTTCCACCAGAATACAGCCCTTTGGACTCTCCCAGTTACACTGAGCCCTTTAACTTTTTTTTTTAAATGCCAAAGAGATGAGATCTATCAGAAAGGGATACAGAACCCCTGAGACTTTTAATTATTTAAAGCATTTATCAGTAAAGCAGGGTTTGAAACCATAGCAAAAGGTGGGTGGCAAATCCTTCACGAATCATGAATTTTCCACAAGAGAATTTCCCAGTAAAAAGAGCTTGAAAACTGCACAGTGGGTTTTAAGTGCAACAAATTCTTATCAGTGACCGTTTTGACACAGTTTTAACCCCTGACTAAGGCACAGCAGTTTAAGAGACATCTGGTAATTGATGGCTATTCGCAGCTAAAAGCGCATCGCATATTCAAATGCGCTTGAAAAAACCCCGGCACATCTGGTTTCATGAATCAGAGCAACTTCTCCCTGCTGCAGGGCTGCTGGTGCCACTGGCTCTGCCGGCAGTGGAGACGAAGGCGGGATAACGCAGGGCTGCTCTAATGTCTGGGGCCGGAGGGAGGAGGACGAGGAGAAGCAGACGCCCTCTTGACTCCGGTTTGGGCACGATGGAGATGCGCTCTGCCTCCCTGCCTCATCTCCAGCACTCCCAGGGCAGGATGCATCCCGTCTTCCCCAGGGACATGTCCTATTGCTTATTCTAGTGACAATATTCTAGGGTTCAGCCAATGCTCCAGGGCCTGGAGAATCTGGGGCCACTGTATTGCTCCAAGGTGAGAGCCCTACCTCAACATTAGCAGGCCCAGAATATCAAAAAATTCACATTGCCTTTATGATTTTGCAGAACTGAGCATAGAAGGAGCCATTTTATATTCACTTTTTTTCTTACATTCAGTTTACTTACAGTTAGTTACAACTACAGCAGCATAATGTAAATTAATTGCTGTTCATCTGCATGCAGCCCCAAGCTGCCGTGTTCCCTGCAGATCTGCCCTTCCCATCTGCTCTAACACGCAACAGGGACCCAGCAAAACACCAGATCTATTGCTCTATCCAAAGTCCTTCCTTCCTTTTAATGTGAAGGACAACCGCCTGGATCACCTCATCCAGAATATCATCTTTCTTCATCTGTCAATGGAATTATTCAAATTTTCTCCACATGAGAAAAAAAGGTCAGATTCAGCCCTGAGTCAAAAGAACGTTTTGCCCTGGATATTTTGTGATCATGGGTCACGCATAAGAGCTGGAGCAGGAAACATCCTGGCTGTGTAAATAACAGGGAATTCTGCCAGAAAGGGCCAAAGATTTCTTCTGTATTGGCCCCTCGGAAAATGCTTCCTCTGATAAATAAATATATATCTATATATATAGATAGATAAATTAAACCTTTGCAAGCTTATGAAATCATGGCTGAGTGCCATAGAGACTAATGGGCTTGCTAGGTCCCTAGTTATAAACTCTGCTCCATCATAACTCATATGTCAGGGGCATGGAATAAGAAGTCCTCTTTCCCTCCCCCTTTTTTTGCCCATGTCATAGTCTGTACTAGTGTCCAAAAGGAAACTTTGGGAAAAAAAATCTGTCATTAATAGTATGGGAAAAATATCTGTTCCAATCACAACTGAGCAGGGTACGAGGTTCCTATTACCCTCCTCACCTCCTGAAGGGGATATTTATCCTCTTCTATCTGGTTGTTGGGGCAAACTGAGCTTCCTTTGCAATTTCCTTTGCTAATCACAAGTTTTGTACATCTCTCTCTAACAACCATATCTATGTCTACATAGATGCTGGAAGATAGCTGCTGTTCCAGACAGCCACTGTGCTACAAGCAGACATCGTTACAAATACAACAGCTTTATCTCCTTCTTCAAAAGGAGAAATCTTTTGATGAGAAAATCACATTCTCCTCGGCTCAAAACCTCACCAAATTAAAGGAACTGTGACTTAACTCTAACAGGCCAAGTCTTGGCAGGAAATTTTCCCACATTTCTGCTCACCAGGGTCCAGTTTTCCTCTGATGCAGTTAATGGGAATTCCCTGCAGCTCCCTATCTTCAGCTAGAAAAAAACACCCCTCAGTTTTACAATTGTCACTGCATTTCAGGGTTTGTGTTATTTGGTGATTTTCCTGTAGCCAGGCTGGCTCTGTTCCAGCAGTTGGGAATGAGTTTCCTGAGGTATCCCCTCTCTTATCATGCACTGCTCTGATAATCAGCCTTAAACAAGCTTGACCTCTTGATTGATTTGAACTTTGGCCAACCTTCAACCACTTGTTCTAGCGGATGAGGTCAGTCCCCCAGTCTCCTGCTTTGTATAACCGGGCAGATAATGATACAGCGGTTTTAAATCACAGTATGTTCCCAACCATGAAAGAAAGGGGAGGGGACAAGACTCACCAGAGGATGTCCACTGATCTTGGGCCAGAGCAGTCTTTCAATGTTGCACAGTTGGGCGTTTCAACTGCTGCCTCATGGTAACTTCTGCAAGCTCAAAATACACATTTCAGAGAAAARGAAAACTTTCAAATCACTTAGAATAACTTCTCACCCTTGGAACTCCTCGTCTTCTCCATATTCCCCTTCAGGACCTTCCAAAGCCATTTCCAAACTGTCACTTTTTGAGAGCTGCTTCTCCTCAATCAGTTTTCTGCCAGCCCCTCCTTGACACCCACTACTGGCTACAACCCCTATGGAAGAGGACCCTTCCTCTGCAGAGCCCCCCTTGCTGCCCTGCTGCCACTGCCAGATGCCAGAATGTTCCTGAAAAGGATGGTCGGGTCACCGATGTCCTTGAGCGCAGGTTTTTAATAACTAACAATGGCAAACAAAACCTCAGGACTAAGAGGAACGTTTCCACGGTATTTAAAATAGACTTGGAAGGAAAGAGCTTTTGTCTAAACAAACATATTCCTCAAGCCGCCACAAGCCAAAATTTGTAACATAATGCTATATTCCAGATTTGGAAATAATAATACTAAAAAAAAAAAAAAAACAAAAAAAAGAAAAGACAGATTATGAACGGCAGTGAAACTAATGTAATCACTGTCCAAGCTGCAAAAAATGCAAAAGCAAAACACACAAGGAAAAGTACATGGGACCAAATCCAGATCTTTTGAGCAATATGACAGTATTTTGTGCTACTGTGAAGATGAATTTATTATTTCTTTCATGCAGGATTTTTCCTTCAGTATCAATTTTATATAAAAGGGGTTGAGACAGGCACTAATGGGCACTTCATTGAGCCATATGACGAACAGGAGGAACGATATTTATATATAAACAGCAGCACTAACATGGCTACTTTTTGGCAAGTTCCAAATCGTGAATTTATGCACTCACAAACCTCCTCGTTGCTGGTCATTCATGTCATTGCTCCAAGTGTGAAGTGCAATCTCCCGTTGCTAGTAGGCAGCCAAAGGGATGATCACTGCACCAGGTATGATCATTGCAAGGCTGGTTGGCCACCAGTTAGGGGGATGGTTGCTGCTTTCTCTGTCAGGTGAAACTTCTGTTTGTGGCCTACCAATTTATTTTTAGGGGGCAATGAATGCCAGTTAAGGTGCATGGAAAATTGGAACGGCCTGATAATAGCAGTCCACTTCTGAAGAACAGTTTTGGGACTAGTCACATAGAGAAGTGTTTTAAGGACACTTTGCTGCTATATCTGTTTGGATTTCCCACAGTATCAGCAGTGCAAATGAGACATCTGTGCTGTGTTAAAAAAGAGGTGACTTTTGGAGGCCTAGGACTCACTTACCAGCATTCCCAACAACAGCCAATTCCAGCCGTTGTCCCCATCCAGATGCAGCTTCTGGTGCCACAGGCTGCRTCGCTCCAGTGTCATGGGCAGCAGGAAGGGGCAGGCTGGAAGGAGAATCAAGGGCAGCCACTGCGGCCTCTCCAGGAGGATGAGGGGAGGCTGATGTGAGCGGGCCGTGCAGAGGGCAGGACAGGACACTGTCCTGGCTCTCCAGGACAGCAGATAGAAGCCATTTCTGAAGGGTGATGCGAAGGGGGAAATCCAGAAGTGACTCATGAAACCAAATGGAGCCTGTGCCACTTTGCTGCTCCCTTGGGGCTGCTGTCAGAACTGCTGTGGCCAAAGCTGCTCAACCCACCGGGCGAGCTTGGTCTTTGCAGGTTGCAAACCCAAGAAGGGTTTCAGTCTGTTTGCAGACCTGCCTACAGCTGCCAGCACAAGGCTTGTGGATCCAAGCTACCTCTGCTGCCCCTTTGCAAGAGATCCACAGAGCTGCAGGCATCTGCAGCCACCGTGCTGCGTATCCATGTGCTGCCAGCTCCAGCAGAGCCTCTGCTGGTGCCTGCCCTGCAAGMGCCTCATGGCAATAAGGCTAAATGCTGAGTCTTGCAGGGGGAATCTGGTGGTGGGGGCACAACACCACATGCCAACAAGGATGCTGAACACCTGCAGTTGTGTGCTGCCGTAGCCCGTTCCCTGCACAGCGTTTCCGAAAGGTTTTTCGGGGGAGCCCAGCCCTGCAACAGCAGCTGCCCTTGAATGCAGAGCAAGGAAGGAGGCAGGGAAGGCAGGACAGTGCTCTGCAGAGCCCAGCGTCCAACTGTGCCCATGAACAAGCACAAGAGCCCCTTGCCAGCCCCTGAACAGCTGCCAGCACACAGAGAAGGAAAAGCTTTTCTTCTTTTTCTTTTCTTCTTTCCTTTTTCTTCAAAAATAAGCACACAAACATGAGGGCCTATAAATTTTACACAGCAACATTCTGTGCGTTGGATTGCCTCCCTGTATCCATTCATTTTGGAGGTTAAATAAAGCTGTATTCTTGCAAAATATTAATTAAAGTAAGCATTATACCGGGGCCTATGAATCATTTTGCATGTGCTCAGTATTTGTCAGTGTCACCATGGTGAGGAGCCAGGCTCTTCACCTACCTACAGTGCATTTGTTCTAGAGACCAACGCTCAGCCGTCGCTACCGGCTGCCCGACCCTGCAAACCTGTCGTTTGGACCACAACAGCGCCGAGATSGTACGATAAGACTTATGAGTCAGCAGCCCTGTTTAAGTTAATCCACAGATCATGTGTTAAGTGTAGCAGTCAACATTGCAAATACAAAAACGTCTGTGATGGGAAAGCATTGACTGGTAAATAAACTGGTTGAGATAAAATAAAAGTTGATGTACAATCTTTCACTGTATTTCTGGCTAATAAACAAACAGGCAAGTGATTAGGATATAATATAAGGTGTAAAAGCTCTAGTGATCACAAGAACAGAAAATTTTTGAAATCTAAATAACATACATCTAAATAATATAAATCTAAATAACAAGAGATGTTGTGAAACCCAGTCCCAAGGCTTATCTCTAGATCGCTAGGGAAAGTATTTTACAAACTATATATTTTTAGATTTGCAGAATGTGCTCCTACACTCACAGCGATCTAATGACAGTGTACAAATATGCCATGTCCTATGGAAAAAACAGTGTCCTTCGTATCTAGCAAAAACATCATTAGTTGTAAGGATACAGACTTMTCGCACAGCCCCTGCACTACCTCCTCCTGGTGAAAACATTTGGGGAAATGTCTCTGAGCTGGTCACTCAGTCATGTAGCTGAGTCTTTCTGTAATACATTTGGCTCAAGAAGATCAATTTAGATTCCTTCAAGAGAAGCACAGCACCTGGATGAGACTCTGCCAAGCAGTAGGTGGGCTTCTACATAGAGTTGTGAGGGGTGTTTTATGTGCTCTCCTGTGCCCTGTCTGGCCTGCAGAAATCAGGTTGAATGATTGCCCAGTACTAAGATCTAACCAGATGAACTTTGAGGGAGAGAGAGCCTCATGCATCCCCCCTCCCCTGCTCTCAGCCCTCTGATTATCTCAGATCATCAGTGCTTTGGATGACCGAATAAACAGGATTATCCTCTCCCAGTGCTCATTAAGTCAAAACTGTATGGCGATCCTATTAGTGGATCACAACAGTTTGAGTAAATCCAAGCAGGAGGTTTTTCTTTTGCATGCTCCGTGGAGCTGAAAACAGTATTGGGAAATTTTTAATCTCCATGAAGGGGAGACTACAGCTCACATAGACAAAATCACCCTTTCATTACCCTTCCCTATAAACTGCGTAACTGGAAAAAAAAAAAAAAAGGAAGAAAACATGATTAAAAAAGTCATAATCTTCTTTCACTGATAGTGTAATGGTTTTGGGATGCCAATGAAAAACACTGTACATGCATAGCCCCTTTCATCCCAGCTGATCCCAGGATGCTTTACAAGTGCCGCTCGCAGACRGCACGTGGGATTAGCAGCACTTTGCTGTGGTCTCTCCCGGCGCACATTAAGGTCACTAAGAAATGAAGTGGGACTGGCAATTGAGTCAATGGGAATGAGGCTGGAAGAAGGCCAGGACACAGAGATCAGGATTTGCATTCACTCAAAAACTGCCCCGACAATGGGCCTTGTTGATCAGGGTTTTGGATTTATGGCTCAGCCAAAACAACGCAGCAAGCTGCAGCGAGACATAAAATAATGCATTTTAGACACACTGGTAATTCATCATTATTCACTTTTTAAAGCACTTGTAAAAGTATTGAAAGAGAAAGAAAGGAGGAAATAACCCTATGTAAATTAAAATCTTCTCAAACTATGTAGATTTTAACACAGGAGTTGCATGCAAGCAAAAAGCAAAGCCATCCAGGTTCTAAATCTTTTAAGTAAATGCATGCCGGAAAATAAATTCCTTCAAAAGGAGCTTTGAAGAGCATAATTAAGCATAAAAGTTATCGTATATTAAATTATACATCTAGTAAAAAAGAGTCATTAGCCCAACAAATGGACTGTTAATGATTTCAGGTTTGCCTCAGGCTATAAGCTAATAAACCTGTGATTAACCATAATTTCTGGGATGCTGCTGCTGCAAGCTGGCAGCTCSATGTCACCAGCATGTGAATCACAGAAAAACAGCCCCAACAAACCAGATTTTCAAGCAGGTGACGTCTCTGCTCCTGGGAACTCGGTCGCTCCCTTGGAGACCCCAGGTCCCCTGCATGCTGGGACTGCGGCATTCCCGAGGAAATCCCTGCTGGACACGGGGCAGGTAGGTCCTGGCTCTGCAGGGTTTCCTGGCCTGCTGGCCACCACGTAATGACTTCTCCAGCCTTGTCCTTTACCAAAACCTGCCTGGTTACAGCTTATTTTCTCTGCTGCCTGCTGGGTCATTTAGCACCATCAGTCACAGATGGGGAACCACCAGGAGAGACGTCTCCAGCCCGGCTCCTGTGGCCTGCACCTCTGTGTGGCTGAAGTCCTCGGTGTGGGGACGCCTCGGGGACACGCCTCGGCCAACCTCACACCATCACACGTTGGTGGGAGCTTTCGTGAGAAGCAGCAGCACACGAGCGGGCTGGCGAGCATCCTTTTAACAACCGTTAATAAAAGGAAAAAGAAACAGGCCGCTTGGTCAGCCAGCTCCTTGCAAACCAGCCACAGGCAAATCCCTTGGCGCGATTCAAAGGCAGTAGTTCAAAATGCAGCAGGGAACCAATACTATTGCATGGAATGAAGAATAAACAGCGCTCATCCCTCCATCACAAACACCTCAAATCTTCACCAGCAAGYTCAGCAAAACCCCAATATTTAGCTTAAACACAGGCATGGGAATGTGACAGAGCTCCCCAGTTGTTGGAAGGAGAAATTCAAGTGCGAGCACATTGTGCTGCAAATGGAATAGTTCCAAACTGCAGCTCTTCAAACCCTCTCAAACTGAAAAAAAAATTAAGGATAATTYGCATTTCATGGTCATGTTAAGAAGAATCAAGCCAAAATCTTCCAGGCAAACACATTTAAAATGGCAACATTAATTTCTGGGGGGAGTAGAAGGGCCGTGTGTCCTGCTGGCCCCATCGGTCACTGTCAGGACAAGCAGAGCCCGGTTGGTTCCCTTGCTGCTCTTCTCCTCACTAGCTCTTGCTAACTCCTCCCCATCGCTCTCTTCCTGTGGTGAAATACAGACGTGTAGAAACTATTTCTTAACAGAGACCCAGGGCTGGGCACTTCACTGCTTGCTCCCTGGAGAGCTGCTAATGGTTCCATCTGACATAACCTCCTCGCACTTAAAATAAATGCTGTAAACACAGCCCTCTCCAGGAAGATCTGAAAGCAAAATAAGAGATTTGTTTTATTTTAGGAAGCTCTACCTGACATATTTTTAAAGCTTTTAACTAGCCAGTAGTTCAGATTACTTTTTTTTTTTCTGTAATAAATAAGATACAGTATTTTTCTCCTTAAGTTTTTGTTATTAAGGTATTACATATGTTTTTAAGGTATTAGGTATTTCCACATAAGAAATAAAAACTCCAGTTCCAGTCGTGCTCCAGTAGAAACAATGGCAGAAACTGTCACTCACCTCAGCCAGGAACAGAACAAGGCCCACATGCAAAATCTGAGAAGCAGGTTTCTGTGGAAACACTTTTTACCCAATGCCATAGAGAGTTCACAATTCTTTCTGCTTTTCTGATTTCTTTGCACTCATGTTTAAAGTGCAAGCTTAGACTTTTTTGTTTTTATAACCTAATTACATACGGCCATCAGTTAAGTGAGATATACAGAGTCATCCTTTACCTAACTGCTAATATTTGCTTATTATTCCTCCAAATATATATATATATGCATATATATATATACATAGCTTGATTTCAGCAGCAGTTGTATAAACTTTGGATAGAATATACCTAGCAATCACTGATTTTCACTAAGACTCAGACACTTCTGAAAACCAGTTTCTTGCCATTGCTAGGGGCACCCCCAACCTCTTTTGTGATTTGCCTTCCCCCTCACACGGGCTATAACCTTCTTGTATGGATATGTCTGCATTTGMTTTGAGATCTTACTTAAATCTCCTCCTAGATTTGCAGGTACAGTCCTGCACTCACCTAAATAAGATGAACCAGAAACCCCTCAGTGCAACTATATGGTATAAGCAGCATAAACATAATGGTGTAAATAAGAATGAGGCTATTCCTTTTTTTACAGTCTCACCTGGTCTTGTAGCTTGTAGGACAGAGGGCACTGAGAGAGCTCCTGGGACACAACTCATGGACTTGGTCACCAGTAGCTCTCAGGTCCAGCAGCTCATGCAGCTTCCCTACCCTCCAGGCATGGAACTACATTTTAAAATGACCTTTACAGATTTGTTTTGCCTTTAATAGGTTAAAAAATTCTTTTGCACTCCAGTGCGTGGATTTTCCAGTGAATTCAGCACTTAACCCTGCAGCACTTCGCTATTTCTAGATCAAGACACGCTTCAAAAGTGGTCCCGAAGAACGAGTGCATTGGTGAAATTCTGATCACACTGTATGAAGAGTCTTCCTGGAATATAAAACAGCCCAAGCAACAACACATGGCTCTGGATGCAAATTTTCCCAAAAGTTCAGGAGCAGCTGGCTCTCCTCTGCTCAGCTTGGTCCTTATTCTGGGCTCCTGTAGAATCATAGAATCATAGATTGCCGAAGGTTGGAAGGGACCTCAGAGGTCATCGAGTCCAACCCCCCTGCTCACGCAGGGTCACCTAGAGCACAGGGCACAGGGCTGCATCCAAGCGGGTTTTAAAGATCTCCAAAGAAGGAGACCATCATACTGTATATTTGATCTAGACTGCATATTCTGTCATAAATAACCTGCAGGATAACTCTAGGATACCTCTTCCAATTTGGATTTATCCCTAAGAGGGCCTTTTGAAGTGGGCTAATCCTGATATGGTTTTTAGCTGCTAATGCCCAAGCAGAAATGCAAGCAGACTGTGACATCTCCAGCACTGACCTGCATAAGTGACTTAGATCTAGATTATTAGTTATTAAAAACAACATGTTTTGCAATAAAAGAGCCCTGCCAGGAGACTCTTCTCTTTTTTTTTAGGATTATTACCGCAGTTGACCACGAGATGGAAATCCTTTTCCATAAAACACCTCCTGATTAGGACAAAATAATAATGTTGTGTATGTCTCTGTACATATACACAGACACACGTAAAGTCTTCCCAAAGGGATTTCCAGAAAGTGTTTTCAGTGAAGCAAAGCAGGGCTTCTCATTCTGTAGACAACATGTTTAGGAGGACACAGCTATTTCATACTCTATATTCAAGAAAAAATTAAAAATAAAATAAAGAAAGAGGAGACTTCTGAGAAGCTGGAGAAGCTCCTGGGCCTCAGCATCTTGCAGTCTCTTCTGCTCGAAGKATGAGCAGGGCCCGGTTCTCTCACATCCCTGCTTTATCCCAGCTCACCTCAGCTCCTGGATACAGACATGCACCCGAGAGGGACTTTTCCAGCAGACACATTAGGTTCATAGTGATAAGAGCCTGGGATCCAGGTGGAATGTCCTCCTGGAGCTCGGAGGGGAGCTGGGGCCGTGTCCCTGCCCAGCCTGTGCTCCCACCACAGGCAGCTGCACTCGGCAGCAGCAACTTGCTACCTAACGAGCTCGAACTAGGAAACTAATGAAAGATGAGCTGGTATATTTTTAATTATCTGATCAAGCTTTCCTCTCCAAACCTAATTGTGACTGCAAGGAGCAAACTGCATTTAAAGAAAGACAAGGCATTTGCATATGTTTTGCTGAWTATAGTAGCTGTACATTTTACTTCAAATAGAAATGGGTTGCAACTGCTATTCAAATGATATGGAAATTGCTACTTTATACTGAAATTTCCCTTAAGCAACAAAGGAAAGGATTAGCACATGGCTTTTTTTTTTTTTTTTTAATTTTTTTTTCTTTTCTTCTTCACATTTTAATAAAACAGTGTGGCAGCAGGAAAGTCTTTGATGGCTCAGGAACAGCACCTGTATCACTTAATATTTTATTCATACCAAGTTATAGAGTACCTGAAGCCTTTTGTGTAACTCTTATGACAACAATTTCTAATTAAAATATTCCTGTGTACCTGAAACACTGAATTAACTTCATTCCCACAAAACCTCTACGCCACCAGAGCGTAATAAGCACATACACTATATGGGTAGTGCAAGGGAACTAGGATACTTGCAGCAATTTATAACAACTTTATTACCAGTATTTTCAGATTTAGATGGGACTAATCAGCTCGATGCCCTTGTTCACACGTACTCAAGAAGCCTTTCTCATGTGCTCAGTGCCTGTGTAGACTGACTCCTACACTTTGCTAGCAGAACATGGCCAAGTCAAGGCAAATGAGAATCAGAGCACAGGTAAATCAGAGTGTGATTTTTCCTGCTGAAAATCTCATAAGTACAATTAGCTCTGTTGAAACCAGTTGCAGGACTGATCCTTTAATCCCTGTCCAGCTCAAGGTGATAATTTTGTATTGAATTTCATTGGTAAACTCACTCAAAGCAGTAAAGATGAAAAAAGTAAGGGATCTATGAAGACAGCTTCCTAATCTCCCAAAAGACTCATGAACTGTTTTGATACCAAAGCTGTCTCAGGGTGCTAGCGCGGTGGGCAATTAGAAAACCTTCACCACATCTGATACTTTCCTGTTTCTAAATACATGGAATTAATGTAAGACCCAAAACTCTGCGCTCAGTCTCTGCATTCTCGTTTTTCCTGATCGTTTAGCAAAGATCTAGTGAGAGCTTTCCAGTTTTTCACATGAAGAATCAGAACAGAAATGCAAACAGAATGATTAAACAAAAAAAAAAATCTTTTCTATCCTTAAAAAATCCCCATTCATCTACACCATACCTCAATGTCAATCTTGAGCWGTCTGCACCGGGCAGGGGCACAAACTCTGCGCTCATTCACACTCCTGCAACACCGCTGCCTTCAGTGGAGTTTTTCCTCCCTCAAAACAAAAGGACAACATCACCTCAAAACATCTGCTTGCATTTGCATTCACCCCACTAAAACCCACACGGAGGGGCAGGCTGCGATACATTCGTGCAAGCTGATAACCATATTTACCCTTCGGGTTTTGTTAGCGGCACATGAATATTTATGGACGTTTCCGTGCTGTGCCCCCCGGGCTTGCACAGGGCACAGGTTGTGGGCAGCTGAGAGCCAGTAGCATCCGACAGCTGCTAAACTCCCTCGTCTGAAGCAAGTCGGGGCTCCCCGCATTGTGCAGGGGCAGGTGATGAAGGCTGCGCTCTGAGATGCCTCTTCCTCGGCAGCTGCATGGACGTGGTCGGCCTCGCTCCCCCTGCTCAGACCTGCCTGGCAGAGCCGAGATTTAATTATCATCACCGTTTAATGGGAAGCCTGTAGGAGATGCAGACCCGATGGGAACAGATAGTGGGCAAACACAGGGCCCAGAGCACAACAAATGGAGTAATTATAACCCAAATAGGAGGGTAGGAGCTGCCTGGGAGCAGCAGGTGTTGTCATCCATCAGCATCTCCATGTAAACCATATGTTCAAATGTTACTTGAGAAGAAGGCAGCAGAGCATTATTTACAAGGCTAAAGGAGGCTGATGGGGGAGATGCTCAGGGGTGATACCTAGTTTTTCAATGGTAAAATGCAGGAAATCTCTTTGGAGTGGACAGGTGGATGACAGCCAATGAAGCAGCAATGAGAACTGCATGGAGGGTCTGTGCCATTTGTTGGCCCCAGATCAAAGAGGATGATATAACACAGCAGAAGAGAGGTACAGTGCAAGGCAGCCCTTTTGGGCTGCTAGAAATGCTTGTCTTCATGCCACACTATTAAATGCAATTATTCCACTCAAGAAAATTTCACAAGTTATTTGAGAAAAATTGATGTAAAAACAGGAAATGTCAACATACATTGCTTCCTTTTTGAGCCATTTGCTTGGCAAGCACCCCATGGTTTACCTCAGTTCTTCCAAGAGTGAATTCACATTTACCTTCMTAAGCTTAACATTTAGAGCCTTTCTGCATCTTCTAGATGCATGACACTTGACCTTTTAGCACACTTCATATTTTCAACACTCTTTTGTTTTTCTTTCAAAACGTGCCAATAATCACCATTGCGAACACATTTTAACACTAGTTTTTCTAAAAAAAAAACATACGAGGTAGAAGCAAATGTTTCCAACACAAGTTGGTTTTTAAATTGCTATTCTGTCATGCTGTAAACAACTATGTACCTACACAGTCTCGCTATCTCCCATGCAAGGCCAGAATCAGCTCTTTTCTATATTTTAAGGATAAATTAAAAACAAACCAGGTGTCCTGGAGTGAGGTGATCTTGATAGAAAAGGTGTCCAGGTGTTAGTGTTTCCTTGTTGAATAATAATATAAGATTATAAATATCCAAGTATTTTCCCTGTAGACGTAAAGAGGTCTCAGAGTGGGGGGGTTCTTAAATGACGTGTCCCTGAGGGGAGAAGTGCATCTTTCCATTTTACCTGGGCTCAGCAGAGAGGACTGCAGGGTCCATTAGTTACCAGGGAGGGGAGTGAGAAGTGGGAAGCCATGGAGGGCTTGGAGCCAACCTGCTCGGAGCAGCTCAGCACCTTTTGAGCACGTGAAGAACACGGACTTCATCTCAGAGCAGATCTTTCCACCAAGTTCTGCATGTGTAGCCACTGTGACAAGTGCAATCATGGTGAGTGTGCAAGTGGTTGGTTATATATCTTGGTAATTCATACATTTTTATTATTAATTTCATTTCAGTTGCATTTGGAATACAGTGAGCATGAGGATATGCTCCTCTCTCCTGCACGTGCACATTGTGGCGCCAATGGACAAATGTAAAAGTTTGGAACCAGGAAACAGTTCTAAAATCATCAGTGCAGAACTCACCTCCATTATCCAGGCCCAGGATGAGCAAAGTGCTCCTTGCTGCTTGTTTGTGCAGTGCATTTTTAAAACATGCGCTGTTTAAAATACACCCGATTAATATTAACAAAGAGCTGTAGCTCTCCGAGCGGGTGTCTGGAAAGAGCACTGCCTTCTGTCTGATGTGCAGTGACCTTTTGGAATATTTTTAGGCACTGTCCTATAAGCAATATGTTTTACACAGATTACTTCTACCCAGATATAAACCAGCACAAACCATGAGAAAGCGTGAGCAACATGGGGTGAATCTGTGTCTTCCGGCACTGAGGGGAAAAATAAAACTACCAAAGCATTTGCAAACTGCATTTTATCTCCTGTTTAATCCTAGCACATACAGAGGTGATGTCATGGATAAGAACATTCACAATGGACTAATGTGTTATATGATTTTCCCATTTTTGAGTAAAGGGAGGGGACTAAACTAATTTAGCTCCTTGTAAGAAAAAGACTGATTAGATGTTAATACAACCCATTATGAATTTAAATAAAAGGGGTTTGTTTTTTTTTCCAGTAAGAAGAAACACTAGCTTAGAGAGCTACTCATAGCTTTCAATCTCCATAGTGTTTATCTAAAAATAAAGTTAGAAAAAACATGCGCAGAGAAATATTTACCATTGTTTGCAGAATGAGCTTGGCTCTCCTTGCCATAGGAGAAGCCAAACTTCAGAGTCAGCCCTAACAATTGGGCTCATTGGGTACAATTGGCTCATATGGTTACAATTCAAGTAGAGAATAAAAAACTAGGAAAAGACATGATGGATTAGGAAAACCATAATGAATGTAGAGTGTTCACTATGTGAAAAACAAAACAAACAAGCAAAACTCCCTAAATCCTGATCACCTCTCTACATAGTCAATTGATATGTTTTAAAATGCATTACAATGTGTTTACATTTATAATTGATAGATCATTTTTACATCAGTATAAACTTTGGTGAAGAATCACGTCTCTGTTACAGCAGCCAACAGAAACACATGGCCATAGTTGACCCACAAGCAAAATCGGATGTACCTGTGTTCAGTCACTCTGCAGCACACGAAGAGCCACCAGGAAGCGTTCCACCAGCAAGTCAGCCCACAGACCAAAGCCTTGCAAAGGTTTGGAGAGGAGACACGGGATCAGGTGTCTGCTCCTACCCACGTGCAACTAGAAAAGCCAAATGAGAACAGATAAACATCAGTACCAGAGATGAACAGAGTTCCAAACTGGGATTTAGTTATTTCACCCAGAGTCCTGGGTGAAACAGAACAGGAGAATTAAACTTCATGTCCAGGTACTGCAGAGGCAGGACAAGAACAGGATGTGATTGCACAATAGATCGCCTGCTTTAGGGGGCACATTTCCCTCGTTTTACATCACYTGCAGGTTGCTTGTTAAGCCCATTTTTTTAAACCTCATCTGCAAAGGACCGATAGCACCAAATACTGCATCTAAAGGGGCTTTGTTTGTGATATGACGCTGTGTGGGCTGCGCTGGTCCCCGCTGATGCTCACAGTCTGTGTAGCACTGAAGCTACACAGTCTAACTGACTTCAAACTACAAAGAAAGAAARTAATGTAAAATTTTCCATTAAAACAAGCTGAAAGATGGAATTTATGTCATCTTTCCTGCTTAGAATTTGAGATTAAATTCTCCTGGTGTAATGGTGCCACCAGCAGATAACAGTTAGAACTGGTTTTAGACCAAAAAAAAAAAAAAAAAAAAAAAAAAAGAAAAGCTGGGAACATAAATTTCTTTATGTAAGCCATTTAAGTTTCCAAAAATGTATTCTTTAATAAAAATCATTAAGAAGGAGAACACAGAATTTAAAAATTGGTTCTAAACATGATCTATCAGTAGATAAATTTTTCTTCTTTAAACTTCGTACCTTTTTGTGCAAGTCCACTTTGTGTTTGCCTATGGTACAGATAAAATAAAGTTGAAACAAATAAAAATGAAATTGTTTTTACTTACAGAAGCCTATGATTAATTCCTATTTTATTTATARGTAATAACAAAGAATTTTGGGGCCTTTAATAGATGAGAATATATCATTCATTTATTTTATAAATCAACTTAAGTAACTAGCATGTGGCCTTAAAATACTTAGGTCTAAAACACCTGAGAATATTTTTTTCCTCTGAAACAGTGCCAGGAGAGGTGCAAACCGTGCTGGGCACTGTCCCTTTGCAAACGTAGCCCTCGCAGCATCGCTCTYAGCAAAGGGTTAAACTTCTAAAACGCTCTTTTTTTGGGTACATAGGAGTGAGTACAGTTGCTAGCTGCCTAGATGATTAGAAACTAAGCTGGGGAATGGGAATTAACAGATGGGGTGCTGCAGCCACCCGTTTGTCATTTCGGAGGACACTGGAAGTTCGGCAGCAGTTGAAAGGATTTGAGATGGAAAAACTGGAGAGAGGAGGTGAAAGGCAGAGTATTTGCACAGTTTTGGGGATTGAAGGATCAGGATTGTTAGGACTTCTTGGAGAGAAATGTTTTCTGATTTATTACAAGGCGGGATGTCTTGTCAGAAGATTGATGGTATCTCAACCCCTGATTTATGGAAGATGTATAAACAGAGAGGGCTGAATATGCCCACCAAGCAAGAGCAGGATTCTAAAGGAAGAAACCCAGGAACAACTCAGCCTAGGGCAGCCCCAACGGGGCTTCACATCCTGCACGGAGGGCCCAGTGCAAATGGATCGGATATTCTGGAGGAGAAGCTCCTCCAGAGCTCCTATGGCCCATCAAACAAGTTTGAAAGGATGACACAACGAACAAGGATCTGCAACTCCAACAGCATGAACACTTCATCTTTCAACTTGCTCTGCAACCTCATTCCTCTCCATTTTCCTTATGACTGAACAAGAACATATACAAAAATATTTATGAGTGAACACTGAATTTTATTCCTGCAAGGGAAGATCAAAGCTCCTATGCTCTGTAGGTCAATATTATTTTAGGGCGAATAAGGTCACAAGTATTCATCAGGAAGTAAAAACCATGTCACAACACAATAAGTCCAAGGCACAAACACACATTCCTCTATGTTTTTATGGTAATGAGTTTTGCACAGAGGGATTTATGTGACATGTYAATTTAAAGCATCTCAATAATCTGTTGTAACACAAAGTCACAACAAAATTACTGCATTTGATATTTACTTATTTAAAATTGTTAATGGGATTGGAGTTTCTTAAAGGGCTGTCGTACAAAAACTTTTTCCTTTTCGGGGTGAACTATTTCAGGCAGTGTCCTTGACTGAACTTCCAGTATTCTGGCTAATTTAACCATGTTTGCCCTCTCTCCTAAGCATTCCTAGCACAAACAGCTGGCCGAGTTCCTATGCAATAGTTATCTCAAGAAGACCGTCTCTGATTTTTGCAATTATTCTAAATAGTATTTCAAGAACAGTTTAATTACCATTGTACATATATCAGCATACATGTTAGAGAAACATACTTGTCTTTCCTAATGCACCATTTTGCAATTTGAGCAGGGAAAAAAAAAGGGAAAAAAAAACTATAGAAAGAAAAATAACAACACATGGAGAAGAAAGAGGAAAGGGGATAACACCCGAAGCAGTTTTCAGCAAAGGCAGTTCTTCCCCAGCCTTTGTGTACCTGTCGGTAAGGAAGGAACATGTCCCGACTTGCAGCAGTCCCCGGAGAGCATCGGAGAGGAACGTGGCTTTGGTTAAAGCACTGCCAGGCTGCTCCTGCTCCTCTTTCTTCTGCCAGATTCTGGGAACCACGGAAAACTGATGCATGAAGCACAGATGAATGTCCGTTTCTCCAGATGTAAACCTCTGTTACTAAACAGGATCGTGCTTCACTTTCCTTGCTCTCGGTAAAGCTTCRTTTTTTGTTACAATAGGGACAAAATATCTTCTTTTGGAAATAAACAGTCTGTGTCCTATCCTTTGGAAAGAGAAGAAAATTCCTCACAATAAAAGAAATAGTCAATTAAAACAGAAAGTGCTCTGTAGCATAAAYGTAATTTAAACATGAACTGCTGCCAGAGATTAAAAAAAACACAATTTTCACATTTTAGTTCATGCTGCTTTAAACTACTTCTTAGTGAACAGTGTTTAMGTTTTTTTTTCACTTTTCACTTTTTCACTCATTTTGACCATATTTGAACRTTTTGACCATATATGGTCAAACAACTATATGCAGGCTTACCCCCTGAATGCCATATGTGGTTATTTTGACCATACATAGGCATTATTATATATAGCATCAAACAGCCAAATATGGCAATATGGCAGAGATGCCCATATATGGCCATTTTTGGTTATATATGGCTTTATTTAGGCATCCATCTGATTGACATATTTGAACCTTTTGACCATATATGGTTAAAATACATATATGGGAAAAACACCCATATTTGGGCATCCCCACCTGATTGTCATATTTGGCTATTTTGCACATATATGGGCATACTCATGATTACCTACTACCCACCAGTTGATGGCTGGTACTAAAAGCAAGGCTCTTTCTTAGCAAACAAACAATAATGTCACTCCTCCTTTGCATTCTTACCATCAGCTGCAGACCTTGCTATGTGGGCAGGGCAGAGGTATAACTCATAATAGATTCAATCTAGAAAAAACACCGACTTAAAAATAGACAAAAATCATTTACAGAGGTAACTCAAAAAGTCAACTACCAATGGAGAAAGACACCAATTCTTCATTTTGAATTGGCACTTGATGACAAAAATAGATGGGATCAGAACTGTCAGAAACTTCTGTACAATCTAGTAATGATCACACAGCCGCAATGCTAGGCAGGCCCAAGTGTTTCAGACTAACTTCAAACAATAGTTGGACTGTTTAAAAATGCAACAACGGGGAGGACTTTTGCCTGCAGGCATACTGCATTAAGGTAAATTGCTTTCAAATGAACATTTGGTTTCTCAAAACAAAAAYGGATATTAAACTGCAAGTGGAGGTCGCTCTTGGAGCCATAAAGCACAGTATTCAGCCAGCCAGCAGAGAATCCACTATGAACCATAGGAAGGTAGCTTACATTCGGTGCAAAGGAGACAGGAATGGGTCTACCTTTGTGGTCCAGATTACTCATTTTACTCTTCCTGCTTTAGGTCTTAAGGCTATCGAGTCTGCATCTCATTTGCAAACTTTCCCAACTACCAGGAAATTGATTTTTCTCCGTATTTCCTTGTGAGGAGACACCAGACCACACGACTCCTAACCATGGCTGTTAGTCAAGCTGCCATTTATATCATATAGTCACCATTTTATATCTTAAGCATTGACCTTTAAGAAGTTAAAAACATTATTTCACTTTCAATATTCTGAGTTTAATGGCTCTGGAAGTGATTAACAGCACTGCCTTAATGTCGTCAAGTCCTTGCATGCTTGCTCACCATCTTCTATTAACGTAACTTAATYGTTAACATGCTGCAACACCCCTGGGCTTCTATTTCTAGTTCAGGGAGGTTATTAGACCAGCAATAAGCAGCAGTGGAYTTGCACCATTGGCAGGCTTCACTGCTGCTGAAAGCAAAAGAATTAAATCRGAGATTGCTTTGCCTCTGCGGCTCTTCTTCCTCTCTTCCCCAAGGAGGGAACCATCACTACCTTTGTGWGAGTTAGCTGGTTTTTTCATTACAAATTTTTTAAATCCCATTTTGCTAACTTTCTCTCACGTCAGTTGATGTCCAGCATTACTTCATTGAAACACAGGCGAACAGAATTTCCTCACAAAAATACGGCTGGAATGGAAGGATCCAATCTGGATCCAATCCCCCACCCAATCTGGGGGAAGAAAGGATTTTTTTTCTCATCTGCTCTAATCAAAAAACTTTAAAGATTGWCTGAACAAAAAGTTAGTCCTTACGATGACTGTGCACCATTTCCACACTGCTTTCTCCATTCTCAACCTGGGCAAAAAAATAACGGAAAAACAGAATTAAAAGATACGACAAGCTCATACTCTTGTGAAGGGACAAATCACCATACACAGTCCCACCTTGAAGGACATTTTTCAYCTGTCTGTGTAACAAACCTCAATGCCATCATCTGCTGCCCTTACCACACGCTTTACAAGAAAATACAATAAATACTGAACAATTATGAAACATACCATAAGATACGAAGTTTTCCTGAAGCTCAGCAGTTAGTCGTTTCACCATAATATAAAAGGGCTCGATCACTTCATTATTGCAGTAATTCCTTATTACAGCTCTAGAAAACTCTCCAAAACATTGCAAACCAAGTGACACGGGGCATTTATCTCATTACGCACACTCTTTTCTTGCCTAACACACACTGTTACACAAAATACGTGGTTATGCATCAAARTTTTCTGCCTTTCCCAGCCATTGGAAAAGGCTGCTGTAGAAAAGGTCTCAGAGGACACGTGAGCTGACCCACCAGCTCACTGGTGGGACCAGGGCCAAGCAGGAGACCCTGCTCCTCATGCACCCTTGTGTTGGTGCATTCTGGCATTCCCTTGACCCTTCATTTGGCCAATTCAGTCTACTCCACCTGCAGAAAATAAACTCAGCAAAGCAGCATCCAGGTTTAAAAAACCACAGTGAATGAACGTGCAGGGCCAGGGCCACCCAYCTGCAGAGCAGCAAAGCAGCCCCAGGGCAGCCCACCGCTCTCTAGATGGAGCACGTCCCACCACAGCAGCGACTTCACCTTGGGGACACCCCAGGACTCATTAGCCAGCTGTAGAAAAAAAGCTTTTTCCATAGCCTTGATTAGATCAGCAAGATAAATTACTAAGTCAAAGACAAAATAATAATAATATTATTATTAATAAAAGCACCTTTAACATSYATCATTTCATCATTTGTTGGTCTTCTGATGACTAACAAAAAAGACATGAATATACACTGCCATCTACAGGAACTCCTACTTCCTTCTATCCATCAGCATAATGCTTAAATAAAAGTTAGCATGCAAGCACACATTTCAAGACAGAGTCTGTCTGTTTCTGACCAAAGTTACTTTTCTTGATTTCCCTGACATATGCTAAGATTTTTAAAAGCAATTCTTCTAAGTTTAGAAGTGCTTGAAGGCAACTTTACTCTAATGGACACCTCAAGATATGCTTACTTTTGTAGGGGCACATGCCGCATTAATAGTGTTGAAGTTACTACACTTCAGAATCGCAGTAAAACTATGGAACCCAGCAGCATTTTGCGCCTCTATCCTCTCATTTTATCTGCTGGGCGTGTATTCCATGTGGCTATGCTGAAACTGTACTTCTCCTCCTAGATTAACTATTTAAAGTGTAGGCTTTTGTTTTCTTGCAGAGGTAACTCAGAAGGAATGTCTCCCTTCAAACTGAAAACCATTATTTCAAATAACTAAAGAACACTATATGATGCTATATGATACCTCAGTACATCCATTTCTTAACATGAATYGTTCCTATGTATTTAATGACTCCTCCATAATTAGCATCATAAAATATCTTAAAATGGCATATCCTCATAGGATCCTCAACACATCCTCRACAGTACAAATGTGTACTGTTTTAAACCATATTAATAAATGTTTATTAATCTAAGGGATATTAATGTTATCATTAAACATACTTTGTAAAATAAGCACCTCAAAGTCATAAAAATGCAAGTTCTTATCATGAAGAACAATCACTATTTCCAGGTAAAAATCTACAGAACTGATAGATCCTTTCTGGATTTTCAACAGCTTCCAAAAATTTAAATAATTATTTTGCAAGTTTAGAGATAACAAGGTCTTTTATTATTAGATTTACATCTCGCTTAATGCAATCTGATTTTTAGATACTGGGGCAAGACTGAAGTCAAACAGGTTATTAACAGCAATTCAAATGAACAATGTATTCAAAAGAACCGATCAATTTATACATCTTGTAAAATTTCAATTACTTTCCAGTACTTGTTGCTCAGTATTTATGACTAAAATGATTAATAGCACAGCAAAACCGCTATTATTTAACAATATTATTTAAACATTTATCATAGAAAAAAGTATTTTCAAGTTTGTGATGCAACATGGCAGCCAGAACCAACTACGAACCTACTTAAACTGGATAAACATTCCCATTATGAAAATTTACTGTCTTCCCAATGATTACTAAAACACGCTAACAAAAATGCATGAGGTTTCTTTTGCCATAGTAGTAACTCCTGTTCATGTATTTGGTATTGCTGGTTGAATAAAGCAAGCATCTCTTGCTAGATGCTGCCAACACTCCCACCTTCCAGCCTGCAAGGGAAACCAGTACATGGAAATACTTAAGACACCACAAGGCAGTTCAAGCTGCCAAGGATACCATTGGTTCAGGTCATAAAACAGGCACTGAATTTACAAACCTATCCTATTAGCTTGTAGATATGCTATCATATATAAAATAAACCTGTTCAATTGATATATTAACTGGAAAGAAATAAAGGAAATGTGTTTTTAAATAGATTTTTTAAAGCAAAAAAGAAGTGCAAGTATTTCCATCTCAAACTGCAGTTCATYTGGAACACGCAGTAAACAGCAGATTTTACTGCCCCTCACCACATAAACACAACTATCAAGCAGCTTGCTCAACAGGCAAAAATCAAGACAGCATCAGTCTGAACTTACATTGGGCAAGTTTTTTGTTAGCGTGCTTTTAACTTAATTATGAATGTATATTGAAATTAGCATAAGTATTTGACATTAATTATAACTATTTGCTCATGACATGACCCAGCATTGAGTCAGCAGTGTATGACAACTGTATCATTGTAACTAGTCATAAAAATCAACAGTACTTTCTGTAATTACTCTAAATATATTAATTAATCATGAATGAGGAGTAAGACATCTAGTTCTTAGGAACTGAAAAAAGAGCATTATATTTGACAGACTTTTTCTGCTTCTGAAATATAGCATAAATATGAAGCTTTCAGAAATAGCACACASAGGCTTTACTGAAGACCTAATTAAAATCACAGGTGTGCATTGAATCTTGTACTGAATGTCTGAGCAGAACTGCAGTCAATACATGGAAACCCTTACATGACTGCTGTAGAAAAAAGAATAGTTGTCATCTCCTGTTCTTAGTAGCATTAAAATTATCACTTAAAAAGATCTAAGTTAGCTTAAGCAGATGTAAAGGTATTCTAGGCACTCCTAGAATGGGGAGGTCCAGCACACTGCTGTGTCCCCAGCACTCATGCTGCTTTGCTGCTGCTTCATCTTTCAAGAGCCCTAATGATCATGCAGGGGTGTGAAGTGTCAGTCCAGAGGTTCCTGATCTGACTGAGAACTAAGCCATCAAAAAAGGGAGTTTTTCATTAGATGAGCAGGCTGATCCAAGCCGCCTTCCCAGCTATATGGTTGCCAGAGGTGAAGCAGGAAAGAAGAAAGAAAATTCTGCCCAGGGGGCATGGTGAAAAGCAAGCCCTTTCAGTGGCAGCATGGTCTTGCATTAGTTTGAGTCAGCTGTTGAAACTGTACCCTAAAACTTACAGAAACTTTAATATTTTACCAGGAGCAGCTCTCATTTGTACAGAGCTACGGAGGGAAAAAGATCTGCTTTAGATCAGTATGCCATTCTGAGTAAATCCGACAGAAAAATAAAATGAAAGTTGAAAAAATCTTACCCATTTTATAATAAATTACTTTGAAAATAGATCTTTTTYCCCCTTTGTTCTGTTACTATGTTAATGCAGTATGTGAATGGAATACAACAGGTGAAATCTTCTTAGAACTTTCACATTTCTTTAGCCTACTTTTTATTTGGCTACAAATAATATTACAGAATATAAATTGCAACAAGAAGAAAAAACAAGTACAGAAGGATTCCAACAGCTTTCAACCAATATCATTTCTAGCTTACTAACTGGACATAGCTACGCACGTTGAACAGGTCAGCTACAAACAGCATTAAAAGGGAGAACCAGGGTCTGTCCATGCTTTATTTGTCCATCATGCTGAGAAGCATTTCGCATGTCACTTCTGTCTTCTGTTTGCTCGGAGCTGCTCTTTCTATTCCATCTAAAACAGGAACAACCTCAATAGCACAATGTTCATCTTTCACAGTGGAGACATCTTGAAAAGACTCCAAGCCAACTGTGGAAAAAAAAAATACATATATATAGTGGTGATTAACCAAGAAAAGAAATACTTCAATAAATTTAATTACACAATTAATTTAGTGGAGAGAATACTTTCAATATTAACACATCTCATCATATGAGTACATTTAGTTTGAATAGAGCATTACAAATTCTGTTAATGAGCAGTACCCATGGATTCTTATTAGGGGAATGCTAAACATTATTTAACTAGAAGTTTACTTCCTGTACAAGTACTTTCTTTTTTTTTTTGTGTTTAATAACAGCAAGTCATCAACTGTCATCAGTTGTACAAATATTTTCTAAAAGAGCAAAGTTATTTAGATTATGTGATCTTTTATAAAGCTACACAGGCCCTTGCAAATTGTGAAGAGAAATGTATGCTCCCAAAAAAGCCAATTCCAGGAATAACTTCTGCAATCAGCAACAAAATTTACAATATTTGTGCAAGAGAATTAACAGACTGAGTATTTATATGAGCAACACCTAAAGAGCCATAATCTCTATTTAGAAAACAAAGCTTCCAGCTGAAGTGATCCACAAGATACCAAAATGATATAATTTGCACATAGCAAAACATTAATAAACAGTAAAATCTAGTTACTGCAAAAACAGAAACACTGCAGCTGTAGCATTTCCTTCTAAATATACCATTACAGCTTTACCAGTGAAAACACAAGTGTCAATGCTCATGTAAATTCAGCTGCTGATATATATATTCATTAGATTCAGAAAAACATCAACGTTGCTTCTTTTCACTACGTCATATTGAAATGGCACCATGTCTCAGTGCCATTGGCCACAAATCATATACATATGTGTAGACACAACCTGGTATAAAAATGTAAGGTTTTGGAACACCTAGGCCTTCAGATACATCTCCATTCTTCAGGCTTTCTCCACAAAAATCACCTTAAGAATCATATCAAGATGATTATCAKGGCCTTCAAACAGTATCTGCGAGTCAGACAGGCCAAAACTAACAGGATGCTCTGGTCAGGTGCRTGTGTATATASGTATGCACATATATATACACATATATGTATTTTTTTAGGCTAATGAGAAAATATTGGGAAGCAAAGGGAAGAGGAGAAAAGAGATTACTCTATAGTCTATATGCAAAACTATAGAATACTCAGTGCTCAAGAGTTATCTACAGTAAGTAATACTCGGTAATTACAAGGGTCTGAGCACATATCTTGAAACAAGAGCCCCAAAAAATGGCTTGATCATTTTTGTGGCCAGTGGAAGGCAAAAATCTAGACGTTTAAACCACTAGCACTTTTATTWTTATTTGACCATGCGAAAGTATGACAGAAAGAAGAACAACTTTTGTTAAGTTGTAGTAGCTCTACTGTGATTAACATCTGGTTTGAATTCTGAAATTGGAGAGTTTTCAAGCTGGTCTGTGTTTAAAGTAGTATCTATTACCAAAAAATGAGCTCTTAAGAAAGCTCACTATGGTTCACCCAGAAATGATAAGGGAAAATTGAATGTTTAAAATAGAAAAGAAAAATGCATTTGTACACTTTACTGAGTAGGGACTTTAGGAAAACATATGCAGGAGCAGGAGAAAGGTAGTTCTGGAACGGGCACCTGAGCAATGACCCAATCTCAGATGTCTACAATTTTGACACATAATAAAGACTTTTCCAGAGCATTCTTCTATTATTAGCACTTAAATAAGCTTCATTGTGAAACAGTAATTAAACAGCAGGAGAGATTCACTGCCTTAGCCTTTTATTCTTGAGTCTAATTTACATGATTAAATTCTAACTTATTTGCTGATTACCTTCTTGTTTCACATGCCTTAGGTTCTCACGTTTTTTCTTTTTGCCCTTGCTTCTTTTTCTGGATGCAACAGCTTTTTCTCTCACCAATCCACAATTTTCAGTATGTTTATGCATATTACTCTGTTAGCATAATGAAGCATAAATATATGAATCAATATTAATCTATGTAAGCACTTTAATACCAAAAAAATACAAATATGGTTCTGATAAGCACATTYTGGAACATTAAGTGAATGTCTTAGTTACTAACTTCCTTGAACTCCTAAAGATCTGCCCAGGATATATACTGAAATTAAATAGTTTAAAGGAATTCTGTTACTTGACGGGTATAAAATAATATGTATTATCTGATTCACAGATAAGCCATATGGTCTTTCAGATCTAATGTAAAAGGGGCTGCACTGGCTTTTGAAGCTAATAGTTTGCTTTTATAGTTAATCAAAAAGCAGTCATAAAATCGCATATTATGTGAAAGTAACACGAACAATAATTTCATATTTTCCTTGTTAAACTGGCCCTGGAACTCATCCCTTCAATCAGCCCTCCAARCACTTCTGTTTGTGTTAAAATTTATACCTCTATATGACGTTTGTATTTGTTCTGAGGAGGCTATTGTACTCAACACTARTAATTCCAACATGGTGCTGTAGAAACTGGTAGCACCCCCTGAAAMTACCACCTGAAAGATGTTTTATACCTTGAAATGGAAAAATATGTTACTAACATAAGGCTTGGAAAAAAAAMCACAAAAAAACTGCTGCTGGCTTAGCACTAAGAGGTTAACATTTTAGCCAGCACCCTGCTTTTTATTTTCTGTACATGATATGCAGCACTTAACTAAAGATAACTCCACTGAGATTCCTTAAAAGGAAGCATCTTACCCAGCGTGAATAGCCCTTACCACATTTAGGGCATTCATAAACTGGAGGTTTAAAATTGGAATCGTGGTGCTTCCTGAAGTGCACTGTGAGAAGCTGCTTGCGTCGAAAGCTTTTGCTGCAGCACAGGCAAGTGAAGGGCTTCTCACCAGTGTGGGTTCGTTTATGGACAATCAAGTGTCGTTCCTGAAACAACATCAAAAAAGTACATGCAACGTAAGTACCCAACTTGGTGACGTGTTCAGAAGACACACACAGAAATACAAGGACCTTTCCCAGGCCCCTTAATAACCTTCATGCCAGGAGATGCCAAATAATATCTTAGGTTAACATCTACTGACTAGGAGAAGGTCAGAAGAGATTATCATCCTAACTTTATTCACGTTAACAAACAAGATAACCAGAACCAAAGGTAGCATACGACCAAACCTACAGTTTTCATTTTTTTTTTTTTAAGTCCGAAATAAAATTAAATTCTCTTATTCTCTTCTATAAAACTGAAAGTTAGCACAGAATCATGAACTCTCTATTTTGAGTGTTTTTAGAGCTCTCAGCATCTCTTCTCCCCACTTTCTTCGGAAATTCCACTCCCGTTGAGCTGCTATGTCTGTGACCTTGCAGTAATCCTCTGCTGAAATCCAATCATTTCTCAAAATTTGGAGACAGTAATATACCAAATATTATCACACTTTTTAATTAAAAAAAACAGTTCAGATTCCATTCTGACACTGCTGAAATGTGTACTTGCAAGTAATTTGTTCTCATCAAAACATCAGCAAAAATGACTGCTCTTACACTCCTTAACAGTTCATGTGCAAAGATTTATCTGATAGCTATAGACTTTTTTTGCATTCCAGTTTTACTGTTTTTTCCCCATCAACAATTTATCTTGCAAATAAATACAACTACAGTATTTTAGTAAGACTGCAGTAACAAAAACTTTTGTCTTATTAAGGTAAATATATTCCCAAAGGCAACCATACCTTATCAACAAGCAATTCAATAAGCAATCATTTCTCAATCACATACCTGCTTGCATGCATAGTTGCACTGATCACATTTGAACCTTTTCTCATTTCTGTGGGTCTTCTTGTGCTGAGTAAGAGCGTAGCGCTCATGAAAAACAGCTTCACAGTAACTGCATTTAATTGCCACYGCCATGTAGGAATGCAGATTTCGCAAGTGGACACCTAAACAGTTAGTAAAAGCAATTAATTTTAATGGTAAGTTGTGAATTTCCACAATTCTGCATAAGAGTTTGATTGTGCCCGAGTATGTGCATATGTGGTAGAGCAAAATACAGAAGAGCCTTCTGTGTTCCTTATTACAAGGGCAAAATCCATAGAAAATGTACTATTGACCTCAACCCCAGAAAGCATGAGATTTGGCTCTCTCGGGTCCCAAATAGCCAGTTTTTCAGTTACTACCTAAAGATGCACTAATAATTGTGTTTTTAGTAATAAATAATACAGGACACTGGGGCTTTCCAGGGAAATTAAACRGTTTATAAGCATAAGTCTCATCAATTTCCATGGAAATCAAACCCTTTTGAAAATGATAATAGGTCCTTGCTTTTACCTCTGTACACAATTAAACGCTACATAAAGTAGTATTTACAATAAAAAGAGCAAAGAAAGGGCATATATAAATAACAATTGCATTTCATATTTCTACTAGTATTATATTTCAAAGGGAACTTTATTTGAAAATACAAAGAGATACAAAAGGCACCTAAAAGTTTTTTTTTTTTTTTTTTTGTACGTGCATTGTATCATTTGTGACTGTCACAGACTGCTACCTCAAAAATCGTTTCTGGTAGTGATCTAATAAAATTTAGAATTCTAAGGATTTTCCATGGAATTAATGAAGTCAAACTTAAAAGTTAACTTGTATTTAAGTAAAGCAATTTCATGTATTACTCTAAAGCACAAGGATGATGTGCTCAGCAACCAAAAAAAAAAAGCAGAAAAATTAGAAGTAAAGGCTTTTGTATAAGCTCAAACATACATATAGTAAAACGTTCCATTTATTTTAGTTTTCCACTTTGCTACATGGATATTTGTATACTGGCTATACCCAAGAAGGAAACAGAATGAGAGAAGTGAAATGGCTCCATGCAGATTTGCTCTGTTTTCTGCAGCTTTAAGGAAAAAATCAGCAATATAYATGTAAATTTTCGTGAGGAACCTTCTCACTGGAAAGAAAGCCCCAATGCAACAGGTATTGAGTAAAAGAAAGCTAAAATTCTCATTTTAGCCATAAAACAAAGCAYCAACCACAAGATGTCGCCCCATCTCCTTGCAGAAAGAAGTTACATTTAAATCAATAAACACATTTTCTCTGGAGATATTCTACAATGATACAAAGTCAGCATAAGCAGTAAAAATCAGATATAATTAATTATTTCTAATTTCATTTTTTTTTATATTTTTACTTTTTTTTTTTTTTTTTTAACTCACCCAGATCACTTTTTCGTGCAATAAACGTGCTACAATGTGGACACTGGTATTTTGGCACGTTTTCACCATGCTTTTGTAATATATGGATTTTCATTGTACCACTTTGAGTGAATCTGGCCTGGCAAATGTAACATTCATATGGCTTYTCACCTATGAAAATCAAAAAACAGTACAGATTTTGAAGCACTTGCCTCCAGAATTGATAAACACAAAATTCCCACAGACAGGCATTATTAACAGCATCAGTTGCCAGGCCCACCAAAATCCTCCTGGTAACAGATAATGCACAAAAGTCTCTACAAGTTTATGAGGCTGATTATCCTGCAAGATCTTGGGACTGTAGTATCTGTGCATCAAATTGGCAAAACTATAAAGCCATTAATACAATCCTAAATTATTAATTGCCATTTGTTTTAATAATCATTTGTTCTGTTTGGAATACTTCATATAAAATAATGATGGTCAAAYGTGAAAGAAGAGTTGAAGGGGTGTAAACTTTATGTGATTAAAAAAATAATGCAACAAAAGCCACTGATAATGGGGGAAGGTAAGTTCTTTTCTTATCTTTCTTCCCCAAAATGTTTCCCATGTTTTTATTCAAAATGATAAATGGAAAACTGCTTTTCAGCGGTTACATTTTAGAGTCTGAAATTAGGTCCCTTTAAAGTAACTGGTAAAGCTATGAATTTTAAAGCCCTCCAGGAGACGTAGGATTGATTACACCAGAAGTCCTACCTGAATGGGTCACCATGTGTCTTTTCAGTTTATATGTGTCTTTGCTCGCGTAACTGCAAAGGCAGCAGGCGTAGGGACGCTCTCCTGTGTGCGAACGGATGTGCCGCTTCAGCTTGCTCGCCTGTCGTAAAAACAAGACATTTTCTGCAATAACATTCACATCCCGAAAGCACAATCAATTAAAATGTATGCAGTGTTACAAAATAATTCTGCTGCAATTTATTTTCAACCCCAAAATTAGTCCCTTCCCAATTTTCCTGTACAATCAGATTTTTGTGGGTTTGGTTAGGCAATACTTCTCTCCCCTTCCTCCCTAGTTTCTTGTTTCCTAACACCTGACATTAAGAAAAGGAGAAACTTCATAATGAGAYAATAAAGGGTAGAATTTCTAAATCAGCAAAACTGGATTCCCAACACTTTCAGGCTACTTTGGTAGCCTCAGCCTAAAGCAAATGTAAAATGCTTTGAAAATAATCAGGAAAAATAAATGAAAGCCAGAACTCACTAATCGAAGTGTTTATTCATCTTCAAGTCCCACTGAAACAATCTCATTACAAAAGTTCAATTCACTTCACCGTGATATATTRTTCCTATGATATGTCCCATACAAATACTTCAGGTATGCAACCTAAAACTAGGATTCCCTAATGTGGAATTCCTCCACTGATAACCACACCACATAAACTCACTGCTAAATGCATTTAAAACAGCAGCACCATTCACTTGAGTAAAATTATGCATGATATCTCCTATACAAAAGTTAAACCAGAGGCATGGGGYATTAGGGGTCTCCTTGTTCAGGTAAAGCTTACAGCAGTATCAGTGACAGTTCTGCAASAGCAGTGAGTGCTGCATAATTTGTTACCGAATCAGAGGATAAAAGTGTCCCTCAATATAAACTGAAAAGGTTTCTAAAGATAAAAGCTATTCAAAATCTAATTACTAACATTATGTGGGTAGAATAAAGTTTAGTCTGTCCTACAGTTTTAGATCCTGATGCAGATGTAAGAACTTAGGTGCTGATTATCTACTGACACAATCATGACAGTGATATATTTAGTCACAGGTGCATGACCAAAAGCTTCTTTTTCCCCAGTGAACCCTGAGGCAGTTTCTAATTTTTTACAGATTAAGAAAATTTCAATCCTGTAACAAAAACAAACAACATCAAGCGCATAAACACTGTCTATTAGCTTCACTTCCTTRGCCAGTCTTGCTGTCCACAGTATATTCAGTGAAGAAGAAAAACATGTGTTTTTTGCAGGATCACATTAACAYGAATACATTATCTAGCAGCAGTTTAGTACATTTTTAAAAATCCTTATTTTTAAAAGCTAAGTAAATGCACACATAGTAATTTCAAAGTAATTCATTTATAAATATTACTATACGGACAAAGTACCGAGTYAAGGAATCCAGACTACTTTTTCCTTTCCTGAAAGAAGATGGGGAAGAAAGAAAAATGTGCATAAATATGACAGGTGTGCCTTCAAAAACTTTTATTTATCTGGTATCATACACTAATTTTGCAATAATGTACTAGAATAATGGAATTCAATACTTCAGTGTAGTCCAAAGGCCATTTGAGGAACATGGCCTTAACTTTAACCATATGGGCAGATTCCTGGTTCCTGGATGCTGTGGCGCTCCCTGCTTTACCTCTATCTCACCCTCTGTGGTCTGCCTTCCAAGTAGGAAGGTACTGCAGCAACCACAAGCTTGGCTATTCCTCCCAACTCAGCAAAAACATTCACCCACATCACCATGGAGACTTTCACCAGCACAAATCAAGCCAGCTAAATATTAATAACGCAGCCTGACAACTGTTATTACCTCTGTAATTTACTGGGCTGATCTCCGATATAAACTTGACAATAAACAAGGGCAATATAGGCAAGATACATGCACAGGTAGGTCCCTGTCTAGCAAAAACATTCTTAACACACAGTACATTGAGATCTTAGTATCTGAAAGTCTGCAAGGCTTCCCAAAAGATAAAGTAATGCTGCACTTACTTCCACGCTAGAATATTTACATATTGAACACTTGAAAGGCTTTTCTAAAGTATGCTTGTAACGTCTGTGTCTTGCAAGCTCACCACTGGTCACAAATGCCATATCACAGTCACAGCATTTATATGGTCTGGTCCCTGTAAGAATATATCAAAACTTAGATTTTCTTCATTAAAATACACAACAATGCTTTTTTTTCCCCCCCATCTTTTCCTATCTTAAATAAGCATGCATAAGCATTTTTTACATATATAATTATTTTTGAGAACCCTAATTTTTATAGACAATAAACATACACCTTAGATTTATTATAAATAAGGGGTGTAACAAATTGCTTAATTTAGTTAAATAGCAAAAGAAAAAAAAAAAAGAAAGAAAAGCAGAAACAGGACACAATATATCTAGAAATCATAACCAACTGAAGCCTAGATTCAGTTGAAAAATGTGTAACGATACCTAACAAGATAAATGCATTCATATACAGAGACTTAACTGCAAACCACATGCTTTCGGGGGAAACTCTCAGAAAAATCTGTGAAAATTCTATGAATAACTGCATATGCCCTTTAAGACAAATTCACCTATTAAATTTTGCAGRCAATGTGTAAAAATAAAGAGCTACCTGTATGTGCATTCACGTGGTTACGCAGGAGAGTTGCTGTACGAAAAGCCTTAAGGCAGAGGTGACACACGTGAGGTTTTTCATCAGAATGGGTTTTCACGTGACGGTTAAGACTTGATATTCTGAGCGAGGTGAATGGGCACAAATCACAGCTGAAAACTGCTGTGAATACAAAGACACATTTACATCATATAAGCCACAAAATGACGACTTGACTTTTTCAAAAATAGCACCAACTTCAGTATAGTTCCTCTAGTCTGGATGAAATTATTTCACACTATTGCAGTACCTTTAATAGAAAGACTTCAAAATGCATCACAAAAAAGTTGGGATGTCAGACAGGAATTATTATAGCTATTTAAGACTGAAATGATTCATCCAAAAATAGTCCAATGAGTGATATAGCTTAGAACCTAAACCCAGGAAACCTAACTCCTAGTCTAGGTTTCATCTCCAACACAAAACAAAACTTCCTTCTCGTGATGGTATTAACAGTTGGCTCAACGGACCCTTGGCAACACTCAAGTGTGTTGTAAGTATTAATTGAGCTTGTTCAAAGAACTCAAAAGGGCAGATTAAGATATCGTGAGCTTTCTTGTAGGCCTAAAACCATAAAATAGAATTTATTATGATTTATATTTTATTAAAGTTATAAAATCACTAGCTGAATTTGAGGAAAGATAGAGCAATTCCTTGAAGAAGCCAAAAGATGTTGGTTACGATCCTTCCTGGATTACATAACATTTCCAAACTCATATCAYAGTGATAATGAATTTTGGTAGACAGTAATAAAGATGAAATACGACGGATTTCTAGTTTTGAAGAAGATCCAGAACTGCCAAATGGCAAGCACTTTCATGTATGAAGAGCCTTTCCAGTACAGCAATCTCAGCTCCCAAGCGCACTCTCTGTAGTGATTTTCATGTTGAGATCAAAATGTATTTTATTCAATGCTTTAGAGCACAGAAATGTGCCGCTAACACTCCATTTCAATATCAGCAAACAAAAACACTTTATTGCTTTTTACTCATTATGGATTCATGCCCAAAGAACAGTTATAGCTTTGTTAAAGCTATTCAAATGTTCCCTACAAACACAGGTTAAAACAAGAGGTATTAAAAATTGCTACAATATCTGTATTTTAATCAATCTTGTCCAGCATATCTTAATATTCAATTTTCAAACATGCATTCATAGATTCAACTCTACTGATGCAACCCAACTATTATAGTGCATACAGTTTTTTGAGAAACTGTGGTACCTCCATTCCCTTCTAAATAAACCTTAACTTCTGAAATATACTTCTGTGTTTCTTCAATCACCTATTTTATGCTCCTTTTATTTAGATTCTGGTAGATACCCTGATCAGTATTTTCCTGCAACTGTTTCTCAGACTGTAGCTTGGAACCATTCTAAGCTCATCCACAATCCTTACATGGACATTTTGAAACAGAATACAGGAACTACGAAAGACTAAGCACTTTATCTGGCTTATTCAAAGGCATTTATACATATTATTGACATTGAAAGCTCCCTGAAGGTTTCAAGTATTGCACACTGTTCAAAACATTATTAATTTCTAAATGCTACCCAAAATCTCTCTCCTGACGCTACACAGATGCCATCAAACAGTATCTTCCTCACTTAGGGCTGAAAAGCATTATCCCTTCCTCTCCATTTCCCATAGAAATGAGATTTAACTAATCCAAACCTAACAATAAGCACTGTGAAAGTTTCCTATGCCATTTCAACTTCACTACTAAATCTGATCTAAAATATTTTATCTAAGAAGGAACTACAACTAGTCACGTTTTTACCTTTTTTCTGATACGAAGAGCTAATTGGAGATTTTAGAGATCTGGGGGTTTTGGTAGAAGTTTGCTCAGATGGAGTCACGTATTCCTGCTCTTTATTGCATGAAACCAACGAATCACTACTGGCTTTACAGTCCAGGCTCTTTCCTTCCTCAACACCAACAAGTTCCTTTTCTGCTCCTTCTTCAGATGGGATAAACGGCTGGACCTTACTTTCAAGTGCAATGACCTGTTTATCAGTGTCAAGCTATTTAGAAAAAAGAAACAAAGGGTTAAAACTCTCCTAATCAAAAGAAGTCACTAGTGACACAGAAACCAAGTCACCAACAAATAGCCAACTACCAACGCATTTAAATTTTCARCCTAAATGCAATGGACAGCACTGCAATAAAAGTCTGCATTTAATGTGCAGTAGCGAAAGTGGAAGATGAGCAATTTTTAAAATTGAGTCCTATTTCCTCAAAATTTTATATGAAATTTTGGAGCATCTTTTTGAGAATAAAGCACTCAAAACACAAGCTTACATCCTGAAATATATTTTAACTTTTAAAAATGAAATTGCAACACATTTACCTTTTAAAATAAAAGGCCAAAGAAAATATGTTCCTTTTAAAAAAATTTTTTTAAAGAGGACTTGGACAGCCAGCTTGTAATGTTTATGCATTGTTCTTGGCCATTAGGCAATTAGTAAGGTCCCTAGATTTTTTGCATTAGATAAATTTTTAAATAATCATACCTCTGAAAATATGGATATGAGTTTTGAAAGGGAAAATATGCTTTTTCCTTTAAAATCATCGGTTAGCATGGTGTTAATGCCAGCTGTTGCATGTTCTTTCAATACAACGCATTTTAAGTGAAAAGAATTTTTAAAAAATTATATTTACGTCCAATTAACATGAACGCTTAGGCAAAATAATGTTAAAACCAGAACAATATCAGCATGATACTCAGATGCCAACAACTTTTGCATCAGTCTTCACCGTGCACTGAACTGATACCTTGATCAGCAGCACGTCCATGGGGCTCTGGGTCCTTTCTGGGTGACTCGCTTGCGCCCTGTCCTCCACAATATTAATCTGCATCCACTCCAGGTCATAGAAGGCGCAGAGCCCGTCGGGCGCACCGAGGGCCACGCCGGCGGGCGGCTCGGGGCGCGCACCCTGCCCCGGCAGCAGCAGCGGCACGAGGCCGGCGCTGTGCGGCCCCGCGGGCGCCCCGCTCGCCGGGCCAGCCTCGTGCTCGTCGTCTTCGCCGGCCTTTAGTCGCACTGGCTGCAGAGTCAGCAGCTGCTTCTCGCCCTCTTCGGCGGGCAGGGCCCACTCGGGGGGGTTGTCTCCTTCACCCAGCGCGGCGTCTCCAGCAGCGTGGGCGCAGGCGTCGGGCTTCTCCGGCGCCCGGGCTACCTGGTCCTCGATGGCCTCTTCTCCTGACCTGCTCCAGCTTTTCTCTTCCGTCTTGATTTTGGTGAAAGGCTCCACCAGAGCGAAGGCCACGTCCATCGCTGAGCCACCCTGGCAAGGGAGAAAAGCAGGAGAGAGGCCTTTGGGACCAGATCCCCCTGACTTGCTGCCAGCAGGGAAGGGCTGCAGGGCTCCCTGGTCCAACGTGGCGGCCATGCCCCCTGCCCACTCCCCACTCCCCCCAGCAAGCCCCCACGCCATGCCGCTCTCCTGACCCTCACCTCCAACCTCCTCCAAGCCCAACCGGACCCAGAGGCCACCAGATGGGCCCAGCTCCTCCTGTCCTCAGGGGGCGGCGACAGCAGCAAGGGCCCGGCCCTCGGCCCTACCGCCGTGCTGGGATAGTGCCGGAGATGGGGGGAATGTGTCCTTGGCCAGGTTATCCCTGGGGGAAAGCGGCTCCTCGCCTCCCTGTCCCACCAAGGGCAGCACTGGCTTCAAGCTCTGCCCTTCGGCTGCTGCCATGGCCTCCCCACGGCCTCGCATCGTGCTTCATGTGGGGACATGGCGGCCTGGCCTCACAGGGGAGCAGGCTGGGGCAGCGCTGCATGAGCACCATTGCGCTGTGCTTTAGCGCAGGTTTGGTTAGTCACTGAGAGAACAAGACGTTTTCAGGTTGAGAGCCCTCCAGAGGCGTTGTAAAAATGGCTTTGGGGCAAACTTGTGAGATTAGAGAAACTAACATTTAATCTTTTTTACCCTTCAAGGCTAGCAACTTCCAACCTCAAACGTTTTTGTGAGGCCTGCTTGCTGTTAATAAGCTGCTGTACACCAGCACGAAGGAAGGATTTAGAGCGTTATCTCTGAACGATAGCTCAGTATGTTACAAAATATAGCACATGGCAAAGTGCCTTTAGCACAGCACAATTCAAACCCGTTCAACAGTGTGTTGAACCTAAAACAAAAACTAATTCAGGGTTTACTTACCTATGTAAGTAGCACATTAAACCCAGCATTTTTTGAAATACCCTTAGTACAGTTTACACTGCTTGATATCCAGGATCCACACATGCCATTTTCCACGAATTTTGTCAGGGATGATCTTATTTCTACACTTTGAGTACCATACAACATCATTGGAAAAGGCAGCGATCCCAATTCCTGCAGAAGATCCATCCCTAGGAAGTATTAGGGTTGTATGGGTGAGGCTGCTGTAACAAGTTGCAGAAAAGAAAATAAAATAAAACCTGTACATCTTGAAAAACAGATCTCATACTGAGTCTGTTTTAAAGCCTTACTGGGTTTTTCTTCAGAGATGACAATTTCTGTAGCTCCCACAAAAACACTCTAGACAAGAACTGATCCTATCCACAAGTCTGTAGGATCCTAAGGGCAGGAACAATATATCCTCATCTTTTATATTAAATAAATGTGAGTTATTCAGTACAATTAAATTCATAACTATTATTTCTGTAAACTTGAATAGTCATCAGCATCCAAGTGCTGTCCTGCCTTGTACTTCTGCATTATGAATAAGAGTACCATCCATGCAGCTGTAGTTAAAAGTCTGTCATTATTTCCATTATAAACTGATGTTTCCTAAAAAGGATTTATAACTCAAACACAGAACAGCATTTCAGTTCATTTTTCTTGAATTTAAAGGAACCACTTGGATCAGCAATCTAGAAAGTCTACCGCTCTCAAATTACATTTTGACACAGTGGAGGTTAATGGCTCTGCAGTGGCTGTTCCGGTCTATTGTGTCTACATTCTCTACAGTAACCAATATTGTCTGCTGCATCACCTATCTTTAACTTCACTCAAGCTTTTACCCACTCCTCTGAAGGGTCCATTCCTTTCTAACAAATCAACAGTCTGCATTTATATCACAAAAAGAAGAGAGTACCTTTTTCTTTGTTACACCATAATTATATTTTGTAGCGGTAAACAAATTCAATTTGAATTATTGGTTATTAGGGGTATTTTCTGATAAGAAAATTTCACAAATTTCCCCTTCTCTTGTGCTAAAAATGGTTACATAAAAAACAAAGCTGCAGATAAATTGCTGGTAGGAACCTACCAGTGCACGAAGGTGAACACATAGAGAAGTAAAATTCTAAATCAGCAGACTAAAATCTACTCTTGGCTGCACTAGGGAAACAGAGAATTAGGTGCAATATGTGTTTTACGCTGTGTATAAGCAGCTCAAATACTTTTTACATAAGCAAAACACCAAATTATTTGTTCAGAGACTCACTAAATATAAATAGTGTCTTTCATACCTTTAATAGGCTCAATACTTGGTAGACACAGCTTGACTTTTTTTTTTTTAAAGGTCCATCACCATGTAATAACACATCTTTGACCTTGAGGTTAATTCAAAGTCTTCGGTTTCATTCATTTCCTGTGTTTTAAGAAGTTACTTCAGATGACTGCAGAGACAGAATAAGCAGCCATTATCATGCGTATTTTGCATCTCCATCTTCCTGTCATAGGTCTGAAGCTATAGTCCCTTGATGCCAATAGAAGGTCTGCCATTGATTTAAATGGGTTTGGAATTAGGCCCAGAATAGATAAAATATGTGAAGCAATAGTGGAGCAATTTATTTACAGATTTTGACCTGTCCACAAAACTCAGAGTAGATCAGGACTATTGCAGCATAGGATCAATTCAGGTAATAGAAAGAAAAAAAAAGAAAAAAAAAGAAGCCCCAAGTTTAACCTTACATGCTCATAAGATTCCCATTTATGATATTCCTTCTTGCAGCTGAAACTCCATTTTCATCCAGAACATGACTCCTGGTAGTCTACTAGAAAATCCAGCCATTTTGTTGTGACTTATTTTGACAGCTTTAATATACTATTCCACCTGGTATCTGGAAAGTTTTCCATCACCACTTTCCTGCGGTCTCACTTTTGTTTCCAAGTGCACATTATGTTCACACTACACTCGTCATAGTGGTGTCTATGTGACTAAACACTGGTCTATGAACATATTCCTTTATTTTTCCTTTTGCACTAGGGACAATTGCTACCTTAATCACCTGCTTTGCAGAGAGTTCTGGATCCTAACAGCAGTAAATAATCTTCTCCACTCCATCACCTGTTTCACAGGAACCAAATACAGCATTATAAGCCAACTGAAATGTCTCCTTCAAATATTGTTCACTTACAAAGCTGTRGTCACTAAATGGCTGAAATCTTTCCTCTGCACTTTATGGTGTTATTGTTAACTTGCTGTTCCTTTAGCACTTGCCTTTCACACTGATGAAGCGCTTCTTCAGAGACCGCCAGAAACCTTAATTAAAAAATGAAAGCATGTCAGCTAATGAGCAAGAGAAAAAAATGGATTATGTTCTTCTGTATGCTGATCTAGGAAACAAAGTTGCAGATTCAGAATTTACTTGATTCTCAGGAGAAATTATACATTCTGCATTTCAAAACAGATACTGATCATTTGGAAAGAATGCTATTATTAAAATGGTCTTTTTTTTTTTTTTCCCTAGACATGCCCTGAGATGGGAGTTGCAGTTTATTTCAGCAGAAGTCATTTAGTATTTAGATATGACCTGGATTCACACACAAGAAAGCRTGAGGCTCTGTTCCCATCTCTACTTAAGCTTTTAAGTCTTGTCTATACTTCTAAAGCACTGTCCCATACTGTTAATGATTATAATTATATAACACCACTAAAAACAGGGCATAGCAATAGAGAGCTGTGGCTTATATAAAGGGGGAAGTATTTAACATAAACTTGTTGTGAAAGTACCAGGGCTGATTGCTCAGACCTAAGTCATGGAAGTGGTCTGAAAAAAACATTAATCGCAATTGCAATTTATCTATTARCCTTTTCATCTAAGAACAAAACATATTTAGAAGCAGTTCCACAGTCCAGAAACGCACAATATGCTGCTTAAGGCAGACAACAGACCCATGTTCCTGGGTCTGCCTGGAAGGAGGGTGTTTACCTAAGATGCCCAGTGCTTCTTCCATTTCAAAAGACAACAACAGAGTTGCACAGATAGCTACACCTCGGTGACTTCCACTGTTTTTAGAGAATACTCTTTAATCCCAGAGATAGCAAAGAAAGTTTTAAAGACAACTCCCTTTAGTTAGTCAGTAAAGGTTTTTGCTGCTGGTGGTGCAAGGGTCAGAGAGCTACAAGTTTAAAAGGCAGAAAGTTTTCCGCTTGTTTTGACTAAAGTGGAGGAAACGTGCTAGAGCTGTGCAGAATTTGATTGCCAAACACCAAGTGAAGATACACAGTGAGAAAAGATAGTAAAGGTTTAACCCAGCTGATGTAAGAAACAAAATTCAAGGATGCCCATGTTTCCTTGCTTTTATTGCATTGTTAATCTTTAATCAGAAAAACAGTTCTGAGAACAGTTCTTTGTGCACAGCTAAACAGGCATGAGTGCTTGGAAGTTAATATGATCACCAAAGAACACTATTAAATTATTGTGCTAATAAATCAATGAGTGRGATGTACCAGGACAGAACCCCAAAGAGTTCAAATTCTGCTTCCACGTGGATATGTAGTGTACACATTAAACCTTGCAAAATCAGCACGAAGAAGTTGGTTGGTGGGTTCAGAAGAGCAATGGCTTTCCATGAAATCTCTTTCCAGCTTAGATCACCARTCTCCGCAAGTACTAAAGTTTCCTGCGATATCTTAGTAGAGTTTCTTGATGTTAAAAAACAACAACAACAAAAAACACTGGGCTACAAAAATTAAGGAAATATTTAAAGGAATATATATTAGTGTGACTTCACTGACAGGAGGTGATTTGCACCTTGTTATTCAACAGCAGAGATACCTTAAAACTCAATCTTCCTCCTCCTCTGTTCTTGTAACACACATGATGTCTCTCCCCTACACAATATTTCTATGTTACCATAAGAATAAACAAAATCAGCTTTATTTCCTTTCTCTTTATGATCTTTCACAAGTAAGATGAGGTGGTTAACAGAAAGCAAATGAAAACAGCTAAGTGGCTGGTATGTTCTGAATAATGCTTATTCCTCTGTTCAGAGTTATCTCACTTAGTCTCATATACTGTCATTCATACCCTTCTTTTGTGCCATCTTAAACAATAAGATCTCCTGAGCAGAGCACCCTGTGTGTTTTCATCCAGTAGAATGAGTCACTGCCTTAGTACCACTGCAATGCAAATGTATGAACTGCTCAAGATGAGCAAGTGCGTTTCTCTTTTTCAATTTGCCGTATGCAAGTCGCTTTTCAATTGAACATACCGTTTTATGCTCATATATGGGTGCTTTTCTCTAAGCAAACGGTGTTCACATGCTTATAAGTCAGCCTGAATTAGTCTGGTTACAGATACAGGTGGCCAATCAAGAGAAACAAGTACAGCAGAGTCAGACTTCTRTCTTTATGCTGACCTAAAAGGATATGAGAAGACTACAGTCTCCCGGGCCCAGTTGATGCCTTGGCCTCTTTACTGAGACTGTCATTCATAGCAATAATGATATTTGTGACACTTCTCTGGTAGGAACCATTTACACAGGTCATCAAAGATGGGTTTACATTGAAAGAAATACCCCATTGGGGTCTGTCTGTGTTGCCTTCTTCCTACTGGAAAGGTGCTAAGCAGCTCGTGCACAGTATGTAGGATTGCACCTCACCTATTAACACTTACATCAGGGTTTACCAGTAAACATGTCATCTGTTACAGAGGGATTTCGTTTTTATCATACTGATTTTGCTGCAGCAGTCAGGTTCAAAAAGCACAAGGTTTGTTGTGCTTGACACGGGCAGGTCTACCTTCTGACCTCTGGGTGCCACCCGACTTACTTCTGCACCATCAGCTTCTCTATCCTGTTGTTTTTACAGTGTTACAAAATGCTTGAAATATTCATCAAAGATATTTTCCCGATGAAAATATAGAACAAATCTTGTTTGAAACAGAAAGCACAGTTCAGCCAAGGCTGGTGCTTTTATGCTGCTAGCAAAGCAGAAAACAGGTAGTAGTAAATGTATTTCCTTTTAAGAAAGAACACGTTATTAGCATTACAATAACTTAAGCAGGACCCAGCAAAGATTATTACCTGTGGCCCAGAACATAAATATGATAAGAGATAATGATATTCTCCAATTAGGTTGCAAATGCCTCCACACAGGAACTGTCAAACTAGGAAGAATGCACAAGAATGAAAGCTGTATTATCACCTCCCAGCCCCCTTCCTAGACAGCAGATACAAGTTAGGGACTTAATGTCAGAGAGGAAATCCATAGCAGAAAACCTGTAACAAAATCTAGATTTTTTGAGGTTTCCCAGGCTTACTGTCCAGAGCCTGTTTAGAGAGCTGGCCTAGTGAAAGAGCTATAGGAAGTGCTGTCCTTTGGGTCAGGTTGCAGGTGTAGGGGTGAAAGTGAATGGAAATATTTAAATAAATGAAAAGAAAAAAAATCACACTGCCACTCAGGTCGACAGAGCTGTGCAGGTTGTGCTGAAATGGTCCTGCATGGAGAGCTGCTTCTGAGCAGGGAAAACAGAAGTGGAGACCAGCACAGAGTGGGACGGAGCAAAATTCAGGGTTCTGTCATCTCAGATAAAATAAATCATTTTTCAAAAGGTGATGGCATTTCATTGCATAGGGCCCGAGACTGTGAAATCTTTGTCAAAGGACACAGCAGAAACCCAGTAATCATGAGGACACCAGAAGACTTCTATAGAACAGGTTGAAATATCTCCTGCTGCTCGAAACTGTGTGGGTTTCTTACAAGGATATTTATCATTTGTCCCTGCCACAGGTAGGAAGCAGGGAGTCCTTGACAGCTGCAGACACAGCTACGTRGCAAACATTTCGCTCCAGCAAGGGTTACCCATTTTTATTTGCAAAGCTGATTYTTGTGCCATCTGGGCTTCATATGACTGAGCTGAGCAGATGCTGCATAGGTGAAGGGAAACACACAACCTTATGCTGTCTGTTTTCCACTCTGTTTAGTACAGTTTGTCCCCTTCCCTCCCAGCTCTGTTTCTGCTGTGCATCCAGCCAAAAAAAAAAAAAAAAAAAAAAATTGTTTTAACCACGCAGAATCATAGCTATTTTCTTATCACCCCTGTTTTAGCTAGGATAAAGTCAATCAAGCTCTTCTTGGGCCCAAACTCTACATGGACCTCTCAGATCCTCCACAATAGAACAGGAGAGCTCCCAAACTCACCCTTTGGAGGTTTACCTGCCCATGGCTGCTTTTCAGATATCAGCAGCTACAGAGCCTTACCCAAATAGTCCCACTGATGCCTGCTGTGAATATTATGCAGAAGAGTCCCCACATGATAGTCACAGGTGGGGAAGGGTGCTCCTGTGAATCCTCTGAGCATGTGGGACAGAACAACCACAAAAGGATCAGCAGTAAAAACAGAGRGTGAGGCTAAACATCTCTAACCTCTCTAGCTACTGGAAGGATCTCCCATGTCAGAACTGCTCCATGGTCTGGATCTCGGTTCTCTTGTGCTGTTAGGGTGACAGTTGAAGTCAGTGGAAAAGCAGAATTAAAACCATAGTGTCCTTTACAGAGTCAGCATACAAGCCACAATACCACCCTGCCCTAGGCTCCAGCCTTCAGTCTYTGCAAGAGAAAACGAGAGAGAAAACCTTCACCTTCCCTTGGTGTCTATAACCACATCTCAGAGCCCACAGAAGTCTGTAGGAAGGCCCCAGAGTTTCTTTGCCAAAGCAGAGGAACAGCAAGCGAGAAAGCCATCTGCCTGGGGCATACTGCTGGTTTGGCATCAGGTACTGTGCCATGGCAAGGAATTCTCCTAAAGCAGAGCTCAGGGCTGAGCTCTCAAGGTGACACTAAGCACACCCAAGGTTCATGACTTTGATGAGGAAACAGAAGCACGTACATGTACATGGCGATTTCCTTTGCTTTACCCGTGGGTCTGGGTAAACTTGGGCAGCAGCTAATTCACTGACAATTGCCCAAAGAATCTTAAAAAGGAAAAAAACAAAACCAAAAATCCCTATCATAACAAAACAACAGGTCTGAAGTGACAATTTCTAGGCTGATGAGCAAGGGGAGGAGGGAAGGAGCCGTATATGCCAGTAATAACTTTCAAATCTCATTGAGTGCTTCATCGCACCTCTCTGTATTAATGAAGTCTCAAGCTTTCTTGTGCTCTGCCGTGAGCATCTAATGAGCCTTTACATATACAGTTCTGAGTTCTAGTAAGTCAGGCTAAATTGAGGTGCTCAAAACCTGTGTTTTGAAGAGCCTGAATGGTGTCCATCAAAGCAAATATCCTAAAAACACTCTTTTCAAAGTACTGGAAACGATCATCTAGAAATGTCAGATTCACACTCATTTAAATAATTTGACAGCTTCCAAGAAGACACCTGATGAGCATCACATTCAAGTGTCAAAAAAGTAGAGAAAAAGTGCCAAAAAAAT
The DNA here is from genome assembly GCF_003342845.1 of Nothoprocta perdicaria. Lineage (NCBI taxonomy): Eukaryota > Metazoa > Chordata > Aves > Tinamiformes > Tinamidae > Nothoprocta > Nothoprocta perdicaria. The sequence goes on from NW_020455532.1 coordinate 7,930,206, forward strand.
TTAAACCAAAGGAATTGTACCAGTTAATAGATGAGAGGTATTAGAATACAGATACTGCTAAAGAAATCATTTAAGTGAAAAAAACTTTACATTACACTTTTTTTTTTTTTGATAAAAGCCATTATCCCTCCCCACCTCTCATATTTCTAGCTAACAAAACTTCCAACTCATTAAATCCAAAAGAACAGGAGTATATGCAGCAAAAAGCACACATTGATATTGAGTGAGCGCCTCAAAACCACCACAGCTGAATTACTGGAGTTTCTAATTGCATTTTTTGTCAGAGCCACCATAAGTTATAAGAATTTGCAATATCTTCAGATTAAACCTTCAACACTTTATGTTGGGTATGTAAAATTTGAATCTCCCAAATTAGAAGATTCTTGGCCCCGATTTGTATGTGCTCCAGTTATTCCATTCCACCACAAAGCGGAATAGAGGTTTTATATCGGGGATTGAAGCTCCCTGAGGATTTGTGATATGCTTTGAGATCCTCTGCTGAGAGGTGTTACCTAAATACAAGTAATTTGATGCTCAAGTGTCTAGAATTCCCAGTGGACATCTGCACTCAAGCCCTGCTGCCATCACAAATGAAAAACATTTGGAATCCTTAATGTGATTTTTAATGGACATATGTTCATAACAGTGCCACCAATTTGGCATATTTAGTGTCTTCTCAAGAGAAACCCACAGTTTGTATAGCAAGATTGTGGGAGGTTAGGATTGCAGTGTGAGAAAATTTGCACAACACCTGCCTGACTATAATTTAATTGGCAGAAGCTAATGCTCTGGGTTGTTATTTATTTATTTTTTTATTTATTTAGAGACACTAGGACTAATCCCACTGTTACACTGTCAATTTTAAGCTTTTATTTGGGCTTTACTCATGCTGCAATGAGATCATTTTCAGGCCCGCTGTCTTCCTGTAAACTGAAGTACTGCAGCTTTACTCTCACTTTGTTATTTCTGTATAGAAGGACTTTTACTGGGCCACTGCCAAGGACTCTCCAGTACTTTTGCACTTCATTGAAGTACCAGTATGCTTAGAATTGCTGAAGATTTTGCTGCATTTTAAGTACTTAATATATTTCAATAAGAAAATGGATGGCCAAAAATATTTCTGAAGAGCTCTGCTTGTGACACAGTACACAGACCCAAAAGACACACCGCTGCTGGCATTATTAAGCTGTCTTTGGTTTTACCTTTCCTTGCTGCCGAGCCCCTTCTAGAGCAATCTTTAGCACCTCTTATCCTACCAGATTTTTGTTTTCCTTTTCAGGAATGCTCGGCCTTGCTGTGCATCAAGGACAGCCCCTGTTACTTCACTATTTTCTTTCCTTTGCTTTTACAAAACATAATAAAAGGCTTTGCAGGAAAGATAGGAGGATACTGTCCCAGGGGAAACGTTCATGTGATGACCAACCATGAAGACTCGTAAGACTCTTCAAGACCATGGTTGTCAACACCACTCATCAGCTTTGCTGAATTCAAGTCCCTCAACCTTAACTCAGGTAACCAGATCCTGTGCTGCAAACTGTGGTTGACAAGGTATTGCATCTACAGAGAAAGCCCCATCAGCATCAGCCCTTGTCAGAGTTTGAAGTGAAAGAATCGTGTCACTCAGTCCTCAGACATGTTTGCAAAGACTGGATGTAAATGGAGCAGCATGAAACGGCAGCAGGTTTTATTTCTTTGGCTTTCTTTGTCATGGAAAGACCTGTAGGCAAATATATGTAGATGTATATATAGCAGACTCCACACCTACCCATGGAGCAAGTGTGCAGTCACCTTCTTGAGCGATTTTGTGCCTTGTCTTTGAGTATTAATTTAAAGATGGGTTAATACTTTATGGCTCTGCAAACCCCAAGTAATTTAGCAAGTAAGACTGTAAGGAGTTGATCACTAAGGCATTTGCTGACCTGCCTCTTCTCTGAGCTTGTAGTGGCAGAAACAGCTGCCCAGCTTGCAAGAGCCTGAGATGAGCCGCAAGGAAAAGCTGCTTCCCTCRAGACTGGCATTGCATATTGCATATTTTCAGAATTGCATGGACAAAAATAAGGCTGTCGGCATATATAGGGGGTGTTCAGGCCTATCGCTGGTGACTGCTGAACTTTATCCCGAGATCAGGCAACTTCCCAAGGTAAATAAGCACACSTTGGACGAGCCTCCACTTCACAGCCAACTAGCAAGCGGCTGCTTACAAAATGCACCGGCTGTGCTCAGCCTGGCTGACCCCCCGTTCCCTGTTCCAGATACTCTTTGTACTCAGCCCTTCCCACACACCTAGAGGTTGTGACGCTTTGGGTTTCAAAGTCAAGCGAGATCAAAGTTTGGACAAACGGGTACATTTTCTAACTGCTTCAACAGCAGAGCCAGGGGCTAGGAATCACTGCTTTCAGCACTCGTTAATCAAACCTGTTAAATGATTACCTTCTCAGGGCTGCTTTGTTGACAACTCTTCACGATGACAATGTGTCAGTGGCAGTGTCCCAAGGCACATTCAGTGGTGACGTCAAGGACAGGCCCCTCTCACCTCACTTAGTGGGCCGGGCACTTCCACAAGGACTATTTAAGAAAGGAGAATACCTCTTTGGAAACCAGTCATCACAGGAGTATTCCTAGGCAAGAAACATCGGACCAACCAAAAGGAACAGCAAAATCCTCTCTGAGRTCTTCTAAAGAAGGCAAGTAAAATGGGGTCTATATATTTTTTTTTCCAGCTTACATTACCAATGATCTGAATTCTCTGTACTGATTTTAAGTAGAAGCATTGCAGGAAAGCATATTTAGTTAGAATGTTAGAATGACATAATATGCTAATAGACAACATTTGATTATAGCTTCAGTGTTTCAAATTCATCATGCAGATCAATTGCAGGCTGCAGTAATGCCCCCACAGTTGAAGACCGAGCTGAACATCATCCCCAAGGTTATCCAGGGGGACTTGCAGAGCCTACCTCCAGAAGTGAAAGAGTTTATTGAAAGCAATGCCAAGCTGTGCCAGCCTGAGAGCATCCACATCTGCGATGGTTCTGAAGAAGAAAACCAAAAAATTTTGGACATCATGGTAGAACAAGGCATGATCAAGAAGCTGAGCAAGTATGAGAACTGGTGAGTGGCATAAGATGAAGTCAAACAGAAGCTCGGAATARTGATAAGCAAATTCTATCTGTTTGCATTTAAAAGTGTTGAAAACCCATTAATATTTACTTTGCAAAAGCAATTCAGAACTGTAGCTCGCATAGATTAATAATCAGGAAAAGCATAATTTTCCCCCTTAAAATGAACTTAAACTGCATGGATCAATTGGGCTACCAACTGTACATTGTCTCTATTGATTAGTTACAAAAATTGGGTAACTGAAACAATATCATGAGACTTGGGTAACTAATCATTACCAATGGTTAAACATTTTTTAGCAAATACATCTTTTGAAGAATTCTACTATTTCAGTCAATTAATTTATTCATTAAATACTTTTCTGTGGCATTCAAATAGCTCTGTGGGTGTTCAAATATTATTCAGCCCAGGCATTATTCATATTGTGCCGATAAGTTTTGACTGTAATGTATTCAGCAAATACTTTTTTCAAATATTCCTTCATCTCTCCCAACTTACCTAACATGAAAAGAGAATATTAACAAGTACATGCTTGGGAATTGCATGCTGACCAAGAAATGTTCATGGAAGAAATCTGCAAAGAACTCAGAAGTGAAAGAATTTGGCAATCTGTTTGCAGACTATTTGGGAGAGAAGAGGGCAAAATTCACCAGATAAATTATTCATTGTTAATTATATGCTTAGCTGTAGCGATGATGGTTATGACAGCCCAACTAGAACATTTTTATCCTCATAGAAAATTTCTGTTTCTATGAGGTGAAAATGGTAAAGCAATTCTCTATTGTAAATAAATGACAAATACATTCATTGAAGGAAGAAAATATAATCCCGTCTAATAAGCCAGATTTACTTTTAATGATATTTAATATTTCTTTTGTGTGGCCTTTAACTTAAAGGACAATGTCAATCCACTAGCCTGGATTCTGGTTCTACAGACATATATACCCACATTTAAAGAACTAGCTTGGAATCCATGMATGTTGCTAAAAGCATCACTTCATGGTCCCTATGTAAAAGTATTTTTACTTGTCTGTACTGATGAAAATACAAATGAAATGAGTTTAGCTTTCCCCTGCATGCTAGCAACAGGAAATAAAGCTGATGGAAGAGGCAGAATATTAAGRAGTAATGAGAATTTCCCAAGCCTTATTGTTTGTTATTCATTCTTYGGTGTCCTTAGATACTTTGTATGAGAGAAAGTATTTGACTGAATTCTGAGGTTGTGTCAGATGTATTGATTCTGTCAATTTAGTTTTACTATTACAAAACATTTTACCTTTTCTGGTAAAGGGATGCTACAAAAGGGTTAAAAACGTTGTACTGTTTGTTGGTTTTTTTTTCTTTTTCTTTTAAAGTGATTAAAGCCTAATTTTATCATTTTTACAGCTGGTTGGCTCTCACTGATCCAAGAGATGTGGCAAGAATTGAGAGCAAAACTGTCATTATCACACAAGAGCAGAGAGATACCATTCCAATCCCTAAAACTGGAACTAGCCAGCTGGGCCGCTGGATGTCAGAGGAGGATTTTGAGAAAGCCTTCAATATCAGATTCCCAGGTTGCATGCAAGGTGGGTGAGAAAAGGAAAGCTGACTTTGGCTTGAAATGCAGAAACACTACTACTAATTATTGTAATCTTTAATTAAAAATATTTCAGCTGAAGGTTTAAATGGGTAATCCTGATATTCGGCATCTTGTAGGTTTCATCTGGGTCTTTACTATGGTCTCCCTGGTAAACAGTTCATTCTTTGCATAAAGAGGGGCAGAGCAAGGTAGGAAAGGTTGGGTGGCTTTAAGAAGTTCAATTTAAGTTCCTTTAAGAAAGGATTGAAGTAAGACTGCCACTCCCAGTACAAATTTCTTCAGTGAAAGATCCAGCATTTTGTGCCAGCAGATAATTTCATCTCCACCCATCTTTACTGCTGACTAGACARTTTGTCTGAACACAAAGATAATTACAGATCTCTGAACACTATTAGAAATGACCAGAAGACCAACAGCTCTTAAAGAACTTAGAAACCACCTCCATGTCAATAAATATTATTTTAAACATTCCTTATAACTTAGAAACCACCTCCATGTCAATAAATATTATTTTAAACATTCCTTATTTTACCACTTGCAAGATCATGTTCTCCTCTCTGTTTTACAGGACGTACGATGTATGTCATCCCCTTTAGCATGGGGCCTATTGGGTCTCCCTTGTCCAAGATTGGGATTGAATTGACAGATTCACCATACGTAGTAGCCAGCATGAGGATCATGACACGAATGGGAACAGCTGCTTTGAAAGCCCTGGGCAATGGGGAGTTTGTAAAATGCCTTCACTCAGTTGGATGCCCTCTGCCACTAAAAGGTTGGTAAAATTAAAATCTGTCACCTCTGGAAATACTCAGCGATGCATTTTGGAGTTGACYGTGTGTTCTCAGCACATGGTAAATTCACCCTAGGAAACCATGTTTTGTGTAGTAAGGCAAAGTTCAAATCTCAATTAAAGGAATCAAAGCTCAATGAGAATTGCATGGAAAGAGATTATTATCCCAAGTACTTACCGGGGGGTTTCCTTGGAAGCATCTGGTACAGGCTGCTGTCAGAGGCTTGATGCTGATGAAACAACACAGTCTGATCCAGCATGGAAATTGCTATATTCACAAGTACAACGTTCTGTTTTGCAGAACCACTAATCAACAACTGGCCGTGCAACCCAGAGTTAACACTGATTGCTCATCTCCCCGATCGCAGAGAGATCATTTCATTTGGCAGCGGTTACGGAGGAAACTCCTTACTGGGGAAAAAGTGCTTTGCTCTCAGAATCGCCAGCAGAATTGCCAAGGAAGAGGGCTGGTTAGCTGAGCACATGCTGGTAAGGGCTATTAAATCATGTGTTTGAACATCTATTAAACCCCAAATTAGCTCAACATAAATACATCTTGATATCAATGAAATTGCAGTCTCACCTGGACAGCCCTGTAACAGGAGACAGGCATTTATCACATGGTAGCCTTATAAGAAATAGGAAATTGCTTGCAAAGGTTAAATAGCAGCCAGTTTTAAGTAGTACTTATGAAAAAAGGGTATAAAGAAAGATTTAAAACAGATTCTGATAATGACTGCTTGTAGATAGATGCCTGTATTGAGCAGAGCCTAAACATCATCACTGGGCAACTGCTTTGCTCTTACAAATCTAATTGCTGCAAAGACCAATGCAAGTTTTGAAAACTTTTTCCATATTCTAAAGAAGTTTATACAATCAAAAAAACCTACAAATATGAATTAGATTTTTTAAAATGAGTTCTGGTTTGCACCCTTCCTGCCTTTACTTTCTACTATCATTTAAGCATTCTACCATTTGAGAAAAACATAACAGAATTATCTTGGAAAACAGTTTATATTATTTTGTCAAATGCACAAGTAGTATTCATAGCAATTTCACTCTACTCCAATCTTGCATTCAGAAAATTACCTGGTTCTCTTCTAAGCTGAGAAGCACAGCTGTGTGCAGCTTAGATATCATTAMCTGGGAAAATAAAAATGAATGTTTGAATGATCTATACACCTGACATTTAGAAAAAATGCAAGAACTCCTCATAGATGTTTAAAGGGCAAGAAGAATGGACTTTTTAATGAGCTGGCAACTGTAATATTCAAACTGTAGTACTATGCTTCTCTTGCAGGAAGCAATTTGCATAATTAAGTGTTTTATCATTGGTTTTTTTTGGAAGACAATCCTTAGACAGAAAAATGCAGAAAGAATGAACTACATTTAACAACTGCACTTATTTTTCAATAGATCCTGGGCATTACTAATCCAGAGGGTGAAAAGAAGTATTTCGCTGCAGCATTCCCTAGTGCGTGTGGAAAGACAAACTTGGCCATGATGAACCCAAGTCTGCCAGGATGGAAGATTGAGTGCGTGGGGGATGATATCGCCTGGATGAAATTTGATGAACAAGGTCTGGACTGAGGCTGAATTGTGGCAGGGTTGGGTACTCTTGCTTTTAAGAGCAGCAAGATATGGTACCTAGTTCTGGAGAGAACTGAAAGTTTCATTCGCTTATATTTTGCATTTTATATTTCAGGCAATTTAAGGGCAATAAATCCAGAAAATGGCTTTTTTGGTGTTGCTCCTGGAACTTCAATCAAAACAAACCCCAATGCCATTAAAACCATATTCAAAAACACCATCTTCACCAATGTAGCTGAGACCAGTGATGGAGGTGTCTACTGGGAAGGCATTGATGAGCCATTACCATCAGGAATAACACTGACCTCCTGGAAGAACAAGGACTGGACTCCAGATAATGGTAATGGAGCTCAAGCTACAGTCCAGTCCCTCTTCYACCAGTTCCTCTCTGCTGAATCAGTGTTAATTCTGCCATTCTGATCTTTATGGTTTAATCTGTACAGGAGAACCTTGTGCTCATCCCAATTCACGATTCTGCACCCCAGCCAGCCAGTGCCCCATTATAGACCCCGCATGGGAGTCACCAGAAGGGGTGCCCATCGAAGCCATCATATTTGGAGGCCGCAGACCTACTGGTAAGAGATGCAGCATCCAGGTTTCAGGCCTCAAGTGCTTGAATCCCACAGAAAATTTTAGACACAAGTACATTTAAATACACTTTTTGCTGTCACAGACAAAAATGGAAGAAAATAATCTAGCTTCTTCCACATTCTAGCCTTTGATAGTCACAGAGCCACTTATATTTCAGTGTCCAAATTGCTGGACACATTATTGCAAAGCAGGTAATRGAAAACTGGAGAAAGAATAGGACCTGCTAACCTAGGTGGCTCATATTCCTCACAGTCTAACTAGCTTGGACAGAAAATAGAGAAGTGAACTGATGATAAACAATTTGCAAACAAGGAAATAAGATTATTTGGTTTGCTAAAGGTCAACCAAAGCTGGAAAACAAACAGGAATATGCTAGATCTGAGTCTAAGACCACAACCACACAAACAAATTCTGTTTCCAGTAAAATCCACAGAAGATTGAGGCCTCGTATCTCCAGTTGAACATCTAAACATATACGTGTTAGCTACTTGGGAGCCAGCATTCCTGCAAACTTTGTAATAGRAGAACAAGAAAGCAAATGAGTAAAAAGATGAAAGGAAAAAAAAAAAGTAGAATTACACAGTAATATGCATACAGCAGTATCTCCAGTAACAAAATCTGTTATTAAAAAAGCTCCTTGACCCTTAATTGCTGAAGGGATTTTGTTCTTTACAGGTGTSCCTCTGGTGTACGAGGCTTTTAACTGGCAGCATGGAGTATTTATAGGAGCAGCTATGAGATCTGAAGCAACTGCAGCTGCTGAGCACAAAGGTAACTCAAAAGCTAATCCCTTCCTTTATTAAAGGAATCTTCTCTGGAAAGCCTACTTTGGTCACCTCCCCTCCCTTTAACATTTGTGTTTTGGCAGATAATTTTGCAACCTGTGCATTTTCACCCTAGAAAATATTTGTACTGGAACTAAAACCTAAATTCTCAGTAGAAGACAAATTAACCAGATAATCCCCCCAAGGTGGCAAGCACACAGAACAGGGGGCAGGCCTGGGGTACTTGGAGGCTTAGCATGGAGTCGGCTTTTACTGTCTTGGCTAAAGAAACAAACTTTCTGTTCTGCTGGCTCAGCATAAATAAGGTGACAGATGAAAGCTAGCTCTTGGCCTTCTTCATTTAAAGCTACTTGACCTAAAATTTTAAGAATTTAATTTCCACTGGTTACAAACAAGTTCAATCTGTGCTTTTATRTACCTCAGGAATAAAGCACATATAGCTTCTTAAAAAAAAAGTCTTTGGTTCAGATGCAGAATCTGGGAACTAAATCCTGGGAGGGTCTGCATCTTTGTGCTTTAGGATGAGTACGTTCATGTACTACCTTTTATTCTCCACTTGTGTTTTGAACAGGCAAAATCATTATGCATGATCCGTTTGCCATGAGACCTTTCTTTGGCTATAATTTTGGCAAATACTTAGCCCACTGGCTCAGCATGGCACATCGTCCAGCTGCCAAACTACCAAAGATCTTCCACGTCAACTGGTTCCGGAAAGACAACCAAGGGAAATTCCTGTGGCCTGGCTTYGGAGAGAATTCCCGCGTGCTGGAGTGGATGTTCAAGAGAATTCAAGGGAAGGCCTCTGCCAAGCCAACTGCCATAGGCTACATCCCTGCTGACACTGCTTTGAACCTGAAGGGTTTGGAAGATGTCAGCTTAGCTGAACTGTTTGAGGTCCCCAAAGAGTTCTGGGAAAAGGAGGTGGAAGAAATCAAGCAATACTTTGAGGGGCAGATTAATGCTGACCTTCCCTATGAAATAGAAGGAGAAGTGCTTGCCTTGGAAAAGAGGATAAAGCAGTTATAGTTGATCAGAACACATTTATTTATGAATCCACATGTGCCAAAACAGGCCACACATTTCAGCAAATCTTCGGTAGGAATAGCACACTGACAGGCAGGGAACTATGCTGAAAAATAAGTTTTAGTTTAGTTAAACTAGAAGTGCATGTTAGAAGTAAACTCCAGCCCTAACAGTTTATAACTACATCACAGTTGTAGCGAATAAGTGAACATTCTGTGGATCTATGTGCACATGGCCCTAAAAGCTGATTTATCATTTGCATGCACAATTCTGCATATAGATATAATGTGCTTAAATTATTTGCACAGTTTTGCATACACCATTCTAAAACAATCCACTCCTCAAAGGGCAACACTTCCTACTGCACAAACCACTAGAGACTGAGATTAATTTTTTGTTTCAGCAGTATCAGTTACCAAAAATATTGTACATATGTATTATCTAAACATATTTCATAGCTTAAGTATTTTTTAGAAAAATGAAGTAACTTTTATCAGAGTGAAAGATGACTTTGTATTTCTAATGTGTATTTAAGATATTGTTATTGTATATGCCTCMTGTTCCTGTGATTTCCAGATGTTTTGCATGGCTTGTTCTTTAAACTATTGAAATAAATGTTTATATTAAATACGACCTCATTTCCAGTATTCTCACTGTTTATAAAACTACATGCCTATAAATTGGGCTGCGCGTCAATACCACGGCATGGARGAGAATTCACTCTGGAAAGTTTGCTCTCTGCTAGCATTGCCTGCTCCTCATAATTAAGACATCTTTCAAGTCAAATTTTCCTTGCAACTTTTAGTCAAGCCAAAGAAATGATTCAAGGCTTACCAGCAGAGTGCAGTGATTCAGCTAGTTATGTGCTCTCCCAGACTGTGTTTTATTCATTTCTTCAGGCATTTATGAAATAAACTGTCCCCTAGAAAACTCTGTATTAGGAGGTAGCTTCTTTCCTGAAGCCATAGGCTTGACTCCATTCCCTAGGATGTGGGAACTTCTGCAAAACTGACAGAGCTGTTGAAGTAAACAACTTGGGAAGAGTTTTCTGAATTTGTTGAGATGCCTAAAGCCTTAGAGCTCAATGAAAACAGGATCTCAAAGAGTCTGTGCTTTCTTTTCACCTAGATAAAGTTAATAAAACCATCCTACATTCTCCTGATTAAAAGTGTCTTTTACATGCATCCCACATCTCTGGCAGATATCACGCTTTTTCGCTTTGAATGCTTGATCTCCCCAAATATATTGCAAATATTTGTTTAACAAGAAGAAAAATCACTTACATTGTGTAATAAGCCTTTTTATAGATGCTGCTTCCTCACAAAACAAACAGTGCCAGGGCTAGTCAACAGATGCCCTCCAGAGTTTGCTAGGAGAGGTCACATCGCCTGGAAAGCCYCTACCTACCTCCTGGCTGCAGGTTTTGAAGTTGACAGAAACAGTGCCATTTCTGAAGCAACTAGTACAACGTAAGTCAATAGACCTTTGAATAAACGGACAATAGAGAACACTGATGAAAAGAGCTCAGCGGTCTCTGGAGAAATGATCACCAGTGAACCAGTTTGCTTGTCAGAAACCCATCTGCTTGGAAACCAGTCACCTATGTGGTCCTCTTGAACCTGCATACCCACCAATGGACTCACCACCAAAAAACCTCAAAGTGAAAGACTGCAAATCACTCAGCATAGGAGGAAGTGAACCAGGAACCAGAAGAGTTCCTGATACGTTGAAGAGTTGCCCAGATGATGTGCAAGAGCTTGGGGCTCTCCAGAGCCCTCTGAGCAACCACAGCGTGCTCCTGTGGTTTTTCATGGAGGGTCAGACCTAGTCCACATGCCTGGAATACTGTAAACAGAAGGTCTCCTCCATCCCAGAAGGGTTTGTGCTGCAGGCCCAAATCCAGCAGGCACAGGATAACTGAGCCCCATGGTTGCTGAGCAGTGAGTCAACAGGTCCCCTCACCCTAGGCCAACACATCCATGACCTTAGAGCAGCCACCTGGCTCACGCTGTTGCTGGTGCAGAGCACCTCAGAAATACCAGGCCTCAGTCCYCCAAAATGAATTTCTTATTCAGACAAAACCCTTGCTTTTGCCAGTGGGGGCCTGCTTGTTAGAAGTTAATGAACTTTCTTCCCCTGACCAGCTCTCACCTCAGAGGTTCTCCATAGATTTTTTTTCTCCTGATACAGCATAATTCCATGCACGAAAAGAGGATATCACAAGCAATTTTGGTGAAGGTATTTAAACCATTTGCAGTTCTCTCCACTYATTTTAACTACCCGCATCTTTTCAAACACTGCTCACAGATTGATGGGCAAACAAATCATTGCAGAGACCACAGAAAATGCTATTCTGTCAARGGTAAGAACAAGAAAATAACCTTCTACATGAATCATTTAACAGCTCTTTTGTATGTAAATATATCCTTAGCCCATAAGCATCTATGGGGAGTACGATTTACATTTTGAATGATCAAAATGTTTAGCATTGGCAGAGAAAATGTTTAAAAAGAGAGAAGGCGGTGGTTTAAAATTTAGAAACTTAGTCAGCCGTGCCAGATAATGATCTCAGCTTCTCTCCCTCCAACAAATACCATGCTCCATAAAAACAAAATGAATTAGAACAAAATGCTTTTAAATTGAAATCTGGAAATTCCCCCTGATTTTCAAAAGGAAGAGGAGAAGGCAACAAATGTAATAAATTTCAACAAATTAGGAAAGAAATATAAAACTTGGCCTATTAAATGGGATTCAGAGAAAAGGAAGCACAGGAAAGACTAACAAAGTATACAAAGCCATAACATTTGCAGCAGCTGTGTTATGAAACACACTTGGTATTCTGGGAAGCTAGGAACAAAGTATTTTGTTAAAGCACTTGCGGATGTACTGGTGGCTGCAAAAAGAGGGACAAGGCCAAAAACTGAAAGTCAGCTGCAAATGCTCTCTGGTGTGGCCTCCAGGACTTCATTTATACTGCAAGTCACTGAAACAAACCCAAAGCATCCTCCCAGTCTTGACCAAGTTGACGAGCAAGTCATTTTCTCAAGCACTTGGTTAGTCCTGTCTTTAAAACAGCAAAAAGTCAAACTCTTGCTTTTTTGGGGAAAAAGATAAATTTTGCTAACAGTGCACTAGCATAACTAGATTTCATGCTTTTAAGATGTTTTTGGGATGAAGGGAAGAGGTAATATGGGAATAAGTATGTGCAGCTGGTATGGAAAACAAACCTGACAACTTAGAGCTGGGGACACCATCCTCAACACAGCCCCCATCTATGGGCACACTCGATCCAGGGAAGGCTCTGGTCAATTAGAGCTGTTTCCCCAAATGACCCAACTACTCAGGCAAAAATCATGGCCTTGGTAGCCAATGAGCACAGATTAAGCCATAAAGCTCAGATCCAGGCCTTATCCAGCCTTCAAAGGTTGAGAAGTCTAGGTCTGACAGCATTTTGAACTCAATCCTCATGTTTCAAGGTCAAGTTTTCAACTGCTGTTGTGTCTTGTTCACTCAAAACCCTTTCTCAGGCATCAGGCTCAGTAAATTTAGATTGAATGCATAGAATATCCACACACCTCATGTGGATTCTATTTGAATGAAGGTTGAATTCAAGCAAAGCTCAGAAGCACAAGCCAGCCTGCTGCAAAACTCTTCTTGGAAGCAAGCAGTATCAAATTCAGGTCCCTTGCAACTCTGATGTTAGGACTATTTTCAGGAAAGGAATTAAAATTTGGAGAAATGGCATTTACCTGGGAAATACTATTTTCCAAAAACCTTGGCGACCATAGTAACATGATTTACTCCATACTATCTGCAGGATAGTCAATTAGCTCTTTAACTGAAAGAATTATCATAACGAGAGACATACCTGGCTGGAACAGCTACTGAAATGCTGCTTACGAATGGCAAAGCAGAGCATTCTCACATCCAAATTAGCAATCAGCACAGCTGATCACGGAGGGCATTCCTGGCCCTGCTTTATCCTCAGCAGTACAAAAAGGGGCACATTTGTCAGCTCAGTGCTGGCAAARCTCAGTCAAGAAGGTTCCAGAGCAGGTCCTTGCCACATCTGTGAACCTGCTTGCAAAATAGCTAGGTATAAATCAGAGAATTGCTGTTGCCTGCCTCACGTTGGGCTCTGCAGTCACAGATACAACTATTGACTGCAAAATTTTAACACAGGAGGATTCAGCAAGCAGATTACAGAAATCCACATATACTAATATGCAAAAAGCAGGCTGCATCATCTCAAGCATTAATATCCTTGTCTTTATTATTAATATTTTTATAAGGTGCCATGCAGAAGCCCTCATTTGCAGGCACCTCTGCATTTGTTTTTCTCCTCCTCACATTGGCTCTGTTGGAGCGTCTCTGGTTTTACAGCAGCATAAACATGACCAGATGTAGTTTTGAGATGGAATTTAGCTTTAGCTCAAGTTGATAAGCTGTTAGCATCACTTCCTTTATAATACATATCTCAAAATGTTCTTTGCATCTTTGAAAATGTCAGATACCAGCCATTGGTGGGGAATGCAGGGGGAGGGGAAAAAAAGGAAAAAGGAAACCATCAGTTTTAATTCTCCTAAAATAATATATCAAAATTTCTGGGCTGTTTTTGTGTATCCTCAAGGTCTTTTATTCAGCAAAATAAACATTGTGTAAAGCTGATGCTTTCCCACCAAGCTACTAGATTTTTTTTCCTTCTCTTTTTAAAGCATCACAGCACCATTTCCCAGGTTAGGATGCTCAAGGAACAGTCATTCCCAGAAACACACTCTGGGAAACAGCTGTTCTCCAGAACAAACTAAGTGCTTCCCCCACAGAAAAACGCTTCCAGGCTCACAGCCCTTACCCAGCTTTGTATACTTTTAGTGGCTTTATATTAGTTAAACAGTCTGAATTTCTCCCCCCTGCATCTGCAGGAGTCTCCACAAGGCCTTGTAACCATGTTGTAGGTGGCACAGCCACCTCACACCGGTGCTGTGTAAGCCATGGATGTGGAGAGCACAACAAAACCTCCTTTTACCTTGTATGAAACCATCACCATCTGCCTGCATCTGTCCAGACAGGAGCAACTTCCCACGATGTTCCATAGAACAAGCCTAAACTGAAGGTGCTTAAGTTTTCTTTCCACCTTTCTTACTAGATGACCTTAAACCTAAATATTAAGTTTATTAAGAGGCTAATTCCGCTCTATCAATTTAAAGGCAGAAATCCCACAGGCAGGATCCCACATGTAGGAACGAGGGACCTGCAAGTTCTTGGCAAAAGTTTATGCACATTTGATCTCTAACTCATCCCTTTCCACCTGGATGGTGCTAGCAACATTTTCYTAAAGCTCCAGAGGTAGCCAATGGAAATGGAGAGGAAAAAATTTTAAAAAGATGCTGTAAATGTAACTAGGACAGCAGCTGGAGAAGAGAGAGGGAGGATGTTTATGGACTATTGCTTGACAGGATATTCTTACAGTATAAAAGCAATTTCCTTCTGACACTAATAAGCAGGAGCAGGCACTGGATTTGGTGGCTTTTCTCAGTCCTTTACAGAATGAGGACAGAAGTCTGGCTGTTCCATCACAGTTATCCGTGGTGCTCAGGCACCCCGTCACCCTTGCAGGAGATGAGCAGTGATKATGCATCTGGTACCTGCCCCTGCAATAACAGAGCTACATGGAGAAGATTACAAGAAACTGCCTGGACCTCAGCCCAATCCCAGAACAATCCCACCAACAATTTCTGCAAGTCCGATCAGTTTTTATGGCTTGTCTCACAAGAAGGCTGCTAAAATCTACTTGAAGGAGAGGCTTAAAAAAAGAATTTTGCAGGCATTTATTTCTGGCCAAATTACAGTTGCTTGAAGGAAAAAGAAGCCACCATACAAATCTTGTTAGAGACTTTAGCAGGAACTTGCAATCCCATGCAGAACTGAGATAAGCTTAAAAAAAGGCAGAGCATCCAGGATGGAAAGGCAGCCCAGCCAAAGACAGCTCTAATTCCAGCCCGTGACAGACCCCTGGGGCAGCTCCAAAGCCACTTAGCACAAGCATGGAGCTCAGCCAGGAGGGAGACGCTGGCACCAGGAACAGAGCTCTAGCAAGTCCAGATTGCAGTTCAGTGCTGGCTGTGGGAACAGGCTCAGACGGACTTGTCACCCGCCTGGGTTCTCCTAGGCTGTGAACAGCCCCACAGCCCCRATATGCTCCAAGGCAGAGCGCTCTGGGGACAGGGATCAGTGTGATCCTGGTAAGGAGGAGCATGCACAGGCCACAGGGTAATATCACATCTGCTAAGGACACCCAAACTTGCTGGCAACGTGCAGCATATCTTGGCAGGGGAGCCGTATCAGCTGYCTGCAGGCCAAGGTCTAAAGGGCAACGTGTCTTCAGAGGTGCCTATGGCTTCAGGGAGCAGCAGCATGAGGGGAAGCGGCACCTCCACAGCAGCCCATGTCTCCCTGTGGAGCTCAGGAGTCTCAGGTGGATCCCACACCTGAGAGGGCTCAGGCAGCTGGGTGGCTTTGCCAGCGCTGGCAGAGCACCAGTGACAGCAGCAGCAGGGTGACCAAGYGTGGTCAACATCTCCTGCAGCAGGACGAGATGCTGCGGGTGCCGGGAAGGGGGCTGCGCTGCCCAGTGCGGGGCAGGACCCGGGGCTGCTGGCAGCCCTACCAGACAYGGGGCTCCCCAGCGCGAAGGGCACTTTGAGCCACAGGGGAAAGCAGAGGAGCAGGAGCCGGGGCTGGGGAGCAGAGGCTTCCAGCAGCAACAGCCAGGTTCTCCCGCAGGCTGCATCGCACTGCTCCAACATCTCCAAATACAGAGCTGGCTCCTGCATGGCAAAAACCCTGGAAAGCGCAGGCTGGAAGGTTTTTCCTCTATGGCAGKCACTAGGGAGCAGGTTCCAGCAGCCTGGTGCAGGGAACCAGGTCTGCTGAGCACTGTCTCTGCTGAAGATGGAGCAGGAAAGCAGGGAGGGTATATTGCACATTGTGTCACTGTTAAGCAGAAGAAGAATCATAAGTCTTTAGAAGTCTACCCAAACTCATAATTTTAAAGCACAGAAATGAATATACACTGGAAGAAACACTACAGCTGCAACAGCCTCAGTGAAGCTATTAACAAAGGCGTCATAACAAGCAACACATCCCAGTGCAGTCAGCCCTGTCTCTGGTCCATTGGGTCCTTCTCCCACTACTCTTCTTTCCCTCACACTATTTGTTTGCTTCATTGTTAATCCTACCTAATTTTAAAAAAGGAAATTGATTTCTTATGTATCCATTACCAACCAAATAATTTCTTTATTACAGCAAGGATCGTATTTCATAAGTCAGTCATGGAAAATTAAATCCATGCCTGTTGGTTTGATGAAATAGTGGAGAGAAACGCTGGAGGAGAAGATGCAGGCAGCTGGAGGCTGTCGTGCAACCAGGGGTGCCAGTTAACTCTTTGCAAGCACCCAGGCAGCTGCCAGCCTGCTGCGAACTGCAGGTTGTGGTTCTKGACCTTCACTTGGGCACTAAGATGCAGGAGGCACGAGGAGGACTTCAGCTGCTCTGGCCGAAGCAGCTCCCTGATTTCGGTGGCTGCAGATAAATTTGCTAGCAGGAGTTGCACAGCCTGCCTGTGTGCAGAAACAGAGACATTGCAGTGTTAAACCAGSAGCATCTCCTTCCCAGCTCTTCTGAAACATAGGCTTTTTTGCACAGTGATGGGATGGTGAAGAGAAGCGGAGTGCATGAGCCCTGCTCCAATAATGCCTACTTTGGGGATAAGTAGGCAGAGAACAGCTGCCTTGCTCCAACTGGGAGCTTTCTCAAGTCAGGCAGCATTAACACCCTCTCATCTGATATACTTGTTTTTGAAATGTAAATGGTATTGGCAGATCAAGATATGCCTTGGCATTCATCTAAATTTGAGATCTAATAGATCTCTTCTGAGACACTAAGGCATTTAATGTCTCTTCTGAAACATTACAACACACTTGTCTTGCAGTGTACTCGGCACAAGAACTCGTAGAAAGCCATATTTTAGCAGAGACATCCCCATAGCATAARTATTTCCAGCGCTTGGTCTTATTAAGCCACTGTGCTTTGCCACCAGGTAGGGAGGATTTAGACTGAAAAGCTGCTTTTGCCTTAGGAGAAAAGACCATTGCACAGAGGTTATATTAGTACCACAGGCACCTCAATCAGATGAACCAGCTGGCAATGTTCTGTGACACAGGGCAGATCAGATTAAAAACAAATCCAGTCTGTGCATTACTATGGAATTATRGACTGCTCTGTGAGCTTCCCTGCAAGGCAGACAGGACATGGCTCCTCCAGAGAACAATCCAGATAAGCCCCGCAGCCCACAGAGCATTACAACATCCAACCCAAAGTTCATTGACTGCTTCATTAACATGCTGATCTCTAGGAATTGCAGCCAAAGTGGCAAAACCTCTCCTATTTCCCTATCAGGAGCAAAGCTATCAGTGAGTTATCGCTGTCTAGAATGCCTTTAATCATGTACTACCAATACACATACTCACATAAACACGTTGCCAGAGGAATAAGAATAAGCCAAGCTATCACTACAGACAATGAACAGGCAAGGCCYGAGTGAAAGGCAATGCAAGACATCACACCAGTAACTTGCACCTTGCTGCCACATCTYTCTGCACATACCCTTTTCAACAAGAAACTCTTTGTCTTCACCTCTTTGGTTTAAGAGCATCATGTTTTGGAGAAAGCACCCACCTTAGAACATCTTGCAACAAGGCGCCACCCTGCAAAGCCCACTGTGGTTCAGGGACTCACAGGGGTTCTTTTTGAACGTTAGGACCAGAAAGATCTCACATTCATTTTGAAACCAGCTAAGAGGCCTGTAAGCTCATCTGCTTAACCTGTTCTCTTACCTTCTCTGGGAGGAGGCCACAGGACCATGTAAATCTTGAAGCACCCAGCAGGCATTTGCTAGTTCCCTGCAAGAAACTGCCTGACAGAGCCAAAGAAAGTCTTTTAAAACTCTGTGGTCTCTTTGTGCCGATGTATCTCAGGATTAGGAAACAAATTTTGTAACTCAGTGGGAGCAAAGGAAAGAGGCTCCTTTCAGAAACACCTTATACTCCTTCTAAATCCCCCCAGTTCCRAAGTGCCCATCTAGAAGACACAACACTGGGAGATACTGTATTCCTCTTTGCTAGTTTCTCTGTTGAATGCTATTAGGTAGAACCCACTTTATTTATATGGTGAAGATCCCCCAAATGGTTAYGGCAAACTACTGGAAGCTGCTGCTAAGTAGCTCTAAGATCAGGCAGTGGGAAAACAGAAGTTACCAGAGATTTCTGAGCCTGTAAATTTCTGCTACATAAGAGGCATTTCAATTACCCGTTACTGAAAATCATTTATGTTGCTTTCTAGTCTGCCTGACTGCATCCCTAACTTTGTCAGAAATGCAGTCATCTCAATAGTTTCCATCAGCATTTTAACGATTATCAAACACATTAAAGAAATTACTCTCAAAATGTTTCTTCTTCAGAAAATATCCTCCAGGAGTTCTAGATGAATATTTGTTTTGATAATATATTTGATAAGACAGCCACCAAAAAAATCAGAAATATAAACATTCTCATTCGCACTTACAAAATAAAACAGACTCACCACGCTAATATTTTAAAGAAACCACAGGATGCTTCAATTAGCTGCATTTGCCACTCTGACAGCAACAATATCTTCCAGACAGAAACCAAGACAAGATACAGTAATTAGGTCAAACCTTGGGGATAGAGCTGTCATCACAAAACATAAATGTAAATTCATCTCCCACTGTCCAAGCTCTGTAAGTTGTTACTATTTGTTTATCTAGGCAAGACACACAAGAAACAAGATTTTCTTCCTTTTAATTCTTCACAATTAGCTGTGTTTAATTAATCATCATTAATTATTTAAGGCAAACTTAGCTTTCCTGACCCAACAGCAACATGTCAACTGATTAACTTTACAAAGCCAGCAAAGCGATCCGTGCCAGATCAGATCCTGCTCTGCATTATTTAGGCTGAGCTGGTCCCTGTTTTGCAAACACAAGCAAGCGATGGGGAAGGCACAACATGAGTCCTGCTCAGGTGAAGGAGACACCCCTGGTCACTTACCACCTGTGGAAAGAGAGGAGAAGGAAAAGGAGGAGGAAGAGAGATGGCCCTTTGCTAAGGTTGCATCTCCCATGGGTAAGGCTGCATGGGCCTAGGGCAGGAAGGAACAGGAAAAAACCTCCCAGCTCCAGGGTGGGAATATGCTGGAGACACCAGCTCCATTTCAACAAGTCCAGTCACGTAACCTCCCTTCTGCTTCATCACAGGGGATTATCAGGCAAAAATAGTTAATTTTGTACAGATAACAYCCATCTTTGCCTCAAAGCCAAACCTGCATGTAAACTTTCCAAGAGTTTCTACTTAGATTCAGATCCGAGCTTTGCAATGGGAGATGCAACACCTTGTATGGCCTGATAAATACTGCAGTAAAACCAATTCCTGGAATAATTTATACGCATTGCAARGAAGTGATCTGCTTAGATATCCCCATCTCTAGTATTCCCCATCTCTGCTGTCCAATAGCTGTGGCTACACAGATAAGTGAGAAAACACTCGTTGCCATACTGACTTCAGAGAAGAAACAGATGAGGTTTGATAAAGTAGTAAGTGAAGTTCTCCTCCAGGCTACCATGCAAATACATAGTCAGGCAAAGGCTGTTCAAGTATAGAGGCAAAACAGACTGCTGTGACGATTGGAAATAGCAGCATCTCCAGCACTAACAGGACAAAACCCTCCTGCCTTACCTTTCTCCAAAGCCCCTCATCTAAAGGGCTCCCAGCCAGAACAGGCAAGAAGAGGGGAAAAGGATGGGCAGACTCCAAGCTTGGAGCAGAGATCAGGAAGAAGCCACAAAGGAGGCAGGTTTAGGCCCRGCTCAGGGTCACCATCCTTGGGAGAAGCAGGTCCCTGCAGGTGGCCCTGCCAGCAGCAGTTTTGAGACAATCTGCCTCCCTCCTGAGCTGGGATTCCTGAGCAGAATTATGAGCCATGTTAGAAAAAACAGTAGAGCCTTCCTGCCAAATTGCTAAGATTCCAGGGTTTTTTGTTTCTGTTACATCCTAGCAATTCCTCCCAGTATTTATTTCTACTCCACTTTCTACCTCTGGGACCTGAGCAAGCCATTGAACCCAGATTAAATATGTCACAAAAGAATTCAAGCCTCATCATAGCCAAAATATTGGTTTCCAATGAAACAAAACAAAAGCCTTGGAGAAGATAACTATTTCAGCAGCCCATACCGTCATGTAAATAGATGTTGCTGAGGGAGACCAGGGAGATAAGAACTACACCACTTCCCCCAAAAACAACTCAGAGAGGGAGCATTCAAATTCAGACCTGCTTTTCCCAGCAGTGCTCACCAGGTTAACTCCAACTGAAATAGTTACATTAAAAAAGAAATCTCTTTAACAGGAACATGAGAATTCAGGCTTCACAGCTGAGCGCCAGCGAGGYATTTCCTAAGGGCCGGTTTAATTTTGAAGCCGTAGGGTATGTGTGATTTCCTATCAATGAGACATGGACTAAGCAGACCTCAGACTCAAGGGCAACAGCAACCTGGAAGTGCTCGGTATTTATTTTGACTGGAAATGCATATTTTTARAATAGTCTCCACTGGCAACCTCCAGACCAACTGTGCTGCCTTGCTCCAACTGCTCGAAAGGGTGAAACTGCACAGAAGTGATGAACACAAAGCTAAAGGGAGCCACTCAGATGTCTCCATCCTTAGAGGCTTCCAAGGCTCAGATAGACCAATTTACAGGTGACCCAAACTGGTGATGGCAGCAGCTCTGCTTCAGTTGGGAAGCCAAAATAAAGCCCTACCAAGGTCCCTTCCATTCCCCTCTATGTACAACTGAGCGACAAGGGATGACTGTTAGATTGACCCCTAAAATATCATCAGGGAAAAGCAGGAAAGAGGAAGCTTTCTGTGTATGTGTTAATTAATATTGAACCCTATAAAGACTAATCACATATTTAATCCAGTGAAGAGGTTACTTTACAGCCTGCTCATCCATTCCTCTTAGGGACACCCAGGCTGGGCAAAAACACTCAGGAATGCAGTTCCAACTCACTCTCTGGCGTAACATGTTTGTTCAGAGGCTTGTCAGATTCCTGTTTGCAGTCGGCTGTATTGGTGGTACGACTGTACTTTGGTCGAGGAACATTTCACCTGAATGTATTAACTTAGTGCTATATCCACCAAAGTAAACATTTTATTTTCAGTGAGGAACACGCATGCCACTTTGTTAAATAAACCAACAGACGTATTGACTTTGTTTGCATTCAGTCTTTTTTGGCAAATTCCTGGGGCAAGCTGTGCTGCTTTTCCAGAAATCACTTAGATCTTCCTGGCCTGAAGAGCTTCACTTTTYAAGGAAGGGAGTGTCTGAGCAGTTACATGGAGGCTGGAGCACTCCAAAAATCATGGCACCAGCCCATGCCATGGGCGATTTGCTTTTTCACAGGGTCCTGCTCCCCAGGCCCAAATTGCTCCCTTGCAAGGAGTGGGGGAGGCTGGGGAGGACCATAGGCTGCAAAATCAGTTTACTTTTATGGTGAGATTTGCATCTTTGATGTAGAAGAGCACCAGGGATTTCAGAAAGGCTGCACAGGGATCTGTCTCTTCTGAAAACACCTCACATCCCAAGCAAGTGGGTRAGGGCTCTTGGGCCAGGAAAGCCCTAGTCAAGCAAACAGGCTGCCATGTGCAAAAGTTCAAGTCTCCAGGTTACCCCCCTGCCCACATGAAGCCTCCTTCTCTGCCCAAAGCCAAAAACCAGCTCCATAATGCAAAGAAAATCAGCCCTGAGCCAGGTTGCTCCCTCCTGCACATTCTGGAACTGCGGGGCCAGCCTGGCAGACCCCATCCTGAAAAGCAGCACAAAGTCCTTCCACGTAACCCACCGGATGCCTGGTCAGGACAGGCTGGCACATGAACAGAGGGCAGGTTGTCTTGGGTCATTTAACCTCTGCATGGAAGAAGCAGACAGCGTCTGGGTTTCTGAACTGGACCTTCTGTTTATTTTAAAAGGACATCTGGTTTTATAGGCAACACTTCAGCAAATTACCGCAGTACAGCTCAGCGTTCATGGTGCAGGAAGCTTCCCGTGGCTGCTCAAGCCTGACCTGGTTTAGAAGAGAGCCTGACATTACCCTTCTTGGCTGGACCAGTCCCGGTGCCTGCTACCAACGCAGGCTGCCCTATGCTTCCATTACCAGCTAAGCGTGCTCACCTTAACATATGTGCTGAGGACCAACAGGCTGGTAAGTGCTGGCTCAGCTAACATGCCACCAAGCTATATTGATTTGCCACGTATCAGAGCCCTCCACTACGATCAGTGTTTAACCCCAGTATCCTAAGATGACCCGGATGAGAGGTGCTTCACAGCTGGATACTGGCCAAAGAGTTTAGCCAGCCTAACAAACTTTGAGGCCCACTCTAAGTGAGCCTAACCAAGCTTTGCCTCAGATGGCAAGGTAGATTTGGCAGCATCTACACTCRTTTGAGCCAGGAATCCCTTTCCCTACCTAGAAACCTTCTCTAGGTAAATTTTGTCCCAAGTAAGGTCAATAGCCGTAGTTTGTCACATATAATCTGGTTAAGTAACACAGTGCTTATCTCCAAATGTAACAGTGAGCAAGGCAAAATAACCCTGCTCTCCCTCCTGCCTCAAAAGGACAAGTAACCAGAAGTTTCAGTGTACTAAAATCAAAAATCAGGACCCTCTTGATTGCTGCATGTTTCATCTACTGAATCCAGCCCACAAGTCAAAGCATGGAACAGTATCAACTGTGGAACTACTGGAAMAGTATCAACTGTGTGTATATTGGATTACTAATATCCATTATAAAATGACCGACATTACTACCCTATTGAGACAAATGATGGTGGTTAAGTAATTGCTGCAATATTGAAAGATAAGGAGACTCTGATGCCCATTAAGCTCTGCACCACTAAAAACCAATTCTGCAGGTCACTGTGCTGAATGCACTTGGTCCTTGCACAGAAAAGATCATCAGCAGGATCAAGTCTCACTTAAATGACAATTATGTAAAAACCCACCCAGTCAGCAGCACCACAGAAGAGTTTGGACAGCTGAAATACAGATTTACTCTGAGTGCACATTTAAATGCATGTACACATTTTTCTTTTAAATGAAATGCCCTGTTTCTGCAAATCTCCTTTCCAGTGAAGGTGTGCAAGTCAGCTAACAAAAACCCATCTTYCTAGCAAGATCCACCATACTTCCACACAGAGAGGCCAAACATCAGGACAACATCAAAAGATAAGGTTTCCATACCTGTCCGAAGCCAACTCAAGGACACTCCTGGAGGGACTCCTGCCCTTCTAAAAGGGGGACTGCTGCATGACCAAACTGTGGACTCCACATCACGATGCTCCTGTGGAAAAGCAGCACTATCAGAGCTTGACCTCTCCTTTATCCCATGTACCTCTATCGTGGCCCATCTAACCAAAGGGTTTGTCTCTAAGATAACCAAAGCATGACTGGATTTGCAACCACACACAGGGCTGCTGCAGAAGGAAGTAGTTAGCACAGGAGCTGATCCTGTCCCTGGGTGCCTCAGGCTGACACCAGCCCTGTCCGTGAGAAAGAGCAGCACATAAACCCATAGGAGCAGAGCGTAGCTCTCTCCAAGCTTTCCCAGAGCACCAGCCCCACACATAGCTGAACACACCAAACACAAGTGACAACCGGACTTTCTTGCCAGCACTGGCTGTGTGTCCACCCTCTTCAGACAACAACTCAARAGCTGGTGTGCAATTGCACCATCTAGTGACAACTGCCCATCAGCCACTACTCCACCACTGATCTGCTCCATCAGCTGAGCCACAATCAAAAGCAGCAATCAGAAGGCCACCTGAGCAGGACTAGGGCCAAGAATGGCAGAATTGCTATCATCATTATGGAGTCACCTGCTTCACCCCTATAGCCTCCATCAAAACAGTCSCTTCTACATGGTTAGATATTGAAATGCAGAAGGTTTTTTGGATGCTTCTCTGATGTCTACTACAGGTTAATTGATGTCTGGACAGCTAGCTAGATCACCAGCAGCTAGGCTGTTCCTTCTTCAAATAGGAAGAGATAGGAGCTCCCTCCCTACACTACAGGGAAATATAGGCCAGTCCATGGATGACCMAAACCTATTCACTGGGTCAAATCCTCAGAGAATGTCTCAGCTATGGGTCCTGGKCATACTTTCAGCAACATGCAGAGCCCAGCATACACACAGAAGCAAAACACCTCATAGGTGAAGTAGTCACAGAAGCATGCCAACTTCAGAGGAACAAACACACCAGCCAAGCAAGACCTCAAGCCCACAGCAAGTCCTCATTACCCTGTAGGCACCACTCTCTAGCCATCCTTCTGAGCCACACTGTGCTTCTAAGGGATCACCAGGAGCCTCCCCACCCTGCCAGAACAGAACCAGGACCACTGCTTACCACTGTCCTTTCTGTAATCCCAGATCTTCCCTTTCACCAAGTCCCAAAATCAAGCCAAGGGCTTCTTCTCTACTCACTAGCAGCACCTGCCCAAAAGGAGTCACCACCTTCACAGCCTCCCTCTTATAGGGGAGGCCACCTCCAGCTCCCTCTTCCCCCAGGTGCAGCTCATCAGCAGTAATGGGGACCTGCCCTTAACCCTTTCCTGGCCAAATCCCACTGCTACTTATGCAGGTTGATAGGGATGTACAGGGAGGTGATGGTTACCCCATCCCTTGGTGCAGGGCAGAGATCTACTGAGAAGGATGGTTCACTCTGGGGATGCCTAACAGAGAATGCACTTCCCATATCYCAAACTTCACTCAGAGCCTTTCAAAGAGCCTCGGTTTTTTTGGGTCTTGCCTTGTATGTCCCCATATGTGTTTCTCAGCTTCCAGCCATCATTSGGACTGCCCTCCATCCTGCCCAGCTCTGCTGTGGAACAGGACATAGTCAAGTCCTCCCTTGCTTCCCCGGGGGTGAGGGTGACCTAACCCCAGCAATGCTAGTGGATTTACACCTACGTAACTGGAGCGAGGAGCTGGCTAGGCGCCCACAGTTGTTCTCTGCAGAGTAGTTCACATTTAGGGCTCAGTTGTACTTCATAAATTTCYCCTGGCTTCAGTAGGGGATGTACCAGGAGATTAATGTGATTTGGGCGATGATGTGTCAGCCAGATGGAGATTCCATGCCTGGACTCTTGTACAGGATTCCTCAAGCTCGGTCAGGGCAGAGCACAGCCTCATTTCCCATAGGAGGGAAGGCAGAGAGGCTGGAGGGACAGGAACCCTGGGCCAGGCTTCCTCACATGGAGGCCCTGGGTGCTGCAGTGCTCACACTCACATCTGCAGAGCAGGTGTGAGACCCAGGTCTCCCCCAAACTGCTATGGGTGCCCAAGGCCAGCAATGGGAAGGAAAAGATCCCTCCAACAGTCACTAACACAGCGCAGGCTTTGTGGTGACCCTGCTAAGGTGCCAGGAACCCCAGCGAGCTCTTGGCCATGCTGCCACCCTCCCGGCTGGGGCTGCCAGTTCCTGCGGCGGCCAGGACGGGCCTGGCCAGGCCCCCATGGCTGCTGTGCAYGCTTACGCTGTGGGGTGGCCCACGTGGCTTCCATCAGGCCTGCAAAGGGCAATTTGCCTCAGGAAGAGCCGCTGCCTGGAAGCCGGCCAGGCCCGGCTAGCCAAGGAAGAGCGGCTGACACGTGCCACCAGCGGCAGAGTCCTTGGGGACCTGCACCACCCTCCTCCCGCGTCCCCTCAGCCTGTCCTGCTCACCCCCAGGCCTCTCACACTTGGCATTTTCCTGCTTTTCCCCTTGCATTTGGGRTGAAGGGCACAAATGGAGCAGTATCCCCCCACCCGCCTCCTCTGTCTGGCAGGTCTGTGGTATTATTAAGACACTTGAGATTATGGTTGTCTAAAAGTCRAAGAATGACAGCAAAGAAGCAGATGCCATACACTGATAAATTACAAGAGCATTATGCAGAGGCAGCTGTACCATATAAAAGCCTAGTTTTTATACCATGTCATGATTTTCCATGTGGCATCGTATGGTTCCAGCATCTGGGCGTCACCATCAATGTCTCCCATATATTTCGCTGAGCACTGTCATTATGATAATGAAGAAATTGCGGCAGACGCTAATTGTGGTTCCCGCTGGCTATTGCACGAACKGGGAGGCATCGAGCAGGCTGGCAGGACCCCCACAATCTTGCAGGGGGTTTCATCACTTTGTTGGCAGCAGAAGAGAGGGGGCCCTGAGTGGCCTCGGGTGCGGCAAGTGGCCACCACGCTGGTCTCTCCCAGCACTCAGCCCTAAGCAGCTCTGACCAGCCTTGGCCAGYACCCTGAGATGGAGTTGGAAGGTCTCTGTCTAATTTCACCACATAGATATGTAAATTTGCTTCCTCTGGTTGTTTTTCTCAAAAACAGTTTTACCAGAGGAAAGCTGAAGACTGCATGGGAAGGAGGTACCCTCTCCCTGCTCCATGTCCTGCTCCCACTTTGGATTTGCCATGGCTGGGCAGCAAAGCCACCAGAAGAAGGAGAATGTTCCCAGGGTCAGCCAAACTGARTCCCCAGGACAGAAATACCCTGGGGGCTGCCAAGGGCATGCAGATGAACAGCAACCCCAAAACACCTTRAGACTCCTCATGAAAGGCAGATGAGGCTAGCAAATCTCATGGAGTTACATGAATGTAAATGAAACTACTCATCAAAGCAGCAAATGTTCCCAACTTCTTATCAAAGTCTCTGTTGATGGCTTTAGGAAATGACCAGGAAGCAACATGTTCCTGCTCCAGCTTTTCTTGGGCATCTTCCTTGCCCACATCAGATAGCAAAATATGGAAATATTTTTGCATGCAATTAGGACTGTCCTGGACTGCAGGAGGGTTAGAAAGGCCAAATATAGAGACATGCCTTTATAGTTCAAAGGGGACTATATTTTGAATGTTTCCAGATTTGGAATTAATTAGGAAAATGGACATGTTCTGTTCTACCAGAAGATCTCCAGGTACATTTGCACCTTAGAGACACAGTTTTGAGCCAGAAGCCCACGTCCCCACCAAGAGCCACCAAGCTGCTGCAATGAGAGATGGCTGCTGTGGCCGGGAGCAGTTTGCACCCCTGTAATCCCTTTCTGCAGCTCTGCCAGCCCTGGCATTAGCTCGCAACCAGGTCTTCCATATCCCAAAGCATGAGAGAGAGAGAGAGAGAGAGAGAGAGAGAGAAGCAGTTTTAGGAGTCCCTTTGCCTTCCTTCCAGGCTTTTGAATTGAGCAGCTGCTCCAGGACTGCCTGCAGAGCTGCTCCAGGAGCTGGGGAGATGTTCTGGGAGCTGTGAAGGCCGTGGTCCTGTTCGTACAGGAGGCTTTGCCACCTGCCAGCCCACAGGGTGTTTCTGCCATGGACACTTTGAGTCATCTGGAACTGGGGACACGCAACAGAAGCTGCACAGGGACAGACGTCCACCATGGGTAGCCCAGCTGCCGTCCTGTGCGCGAAGAGCTGCTCATGCACCCTGAGGGCTCAGCGGCCAAGGTTGCCTCCCCCAATTAATGTATGTCCTTGATAAATCTCCAATAACGAACTGTTGTCTTCAGCGGGCATTTTTTCCAATCACTGAGCAGCCCAGAGAGTTGATTTCAGGAGCAGGGAATTAAGAGGGATCAAAGAGGTRGAGCGTGGTTGTCAGGAAGACGGTGCAGGACTGTCATGTGCTAGTGCTGGGGAAWCAGTGATAAAAATGACAGGAGCATCTCTACATGGATTGCAGCCAAGGAGGGCACTTTGTTCACTAGAATCAAAAGCATTTTATGTGATACTGAAACAAAAAAAAAAAAAAAAAAGAAGCATTTGTTAAGATCAAACAGCATTTAAGGCAACTATTGTCAAAACTCCAGTTAGCAGGAATAAAAAAGGAGGGAGAAAAGCCCACAACCACCAGGCATTAAAACCATTAGGTGGTGGAGCTGGACACGACACCTTGGCAGGATCCCTCAGCCTGGAGTCGCCAGTGAATTATTCTTTCCCTGTGTGCTGGTGATTGAATTACCTCCTTGCTCAGGTATTGCCCATTCACAGATCTTTTCCTCATCAGCACAGCCTATGAAGACTACAGAGCAATTAAAAACCACACACAAACACACACACACACACACACACACACACACACACAGAGGAAGACAGTACAATCCAGGCACCTTGCCCAACCTGTGCCCTGGCTGCTTAGAGCTCCGTGAGGATTTGTGAGAATATTTCAGGTCCAGCTCCAGCCAATGCAGGTAGCACCAAGCTCTCATGTAAAAGCAACACCATGGCAAAGTGAGGCAACCACTGTAAAGCAGGCAAGTGGTATCCCACAGACCACCACAACCTGTTGGGAAAAGCACTCCCAGCACAGGGTGCTGCCAGGTGTCACGTAGAGGCTGGGACCAGGAGCAGAGGAAGTGTATTTTAATTTAAAATGTTACCTTCGGTCACAAAGTTCTTGCTCTGAGAAGCCAGCATTTARCTAAAAGAGAAGCTTTAGAAGAGGGCGTTATGGTGGGTTTTCACTTTTAAAAGTTGCACCAGACACATTAAATAACAAAAAGCTGATGTACATTTACCCTCCATAGGAGGTTATGGTGTGGAAGCCACCAGCTTGGGGACACCATGCTTGCCCACAGACACCTGCCACAAAGCCTTCCTCCTGGGCTCCTTCTCCTTCGCAGATGCCTTGAGGGAAAGGAAAGGCCTGGGGGGCCCAAAGGAGAATTTCCTGCAGGGAAGGGATAAAAAAAAGAAACAAGAAAAGAAAAGAAAAGAAAAGAAAGGGAGGAGAAAAGAAAATGAAAAGGTCTGCCCATCTCAGCCCGTCGCTGCCTGGCACCTGTGTCCCAGGGCAGGCGGCCAAGGCAGTTGAGAGCAGGCGCGATGCCATCGCAGCAGATGGGCACGAGCGTGGCAGCCACGAGCCCGCATCAGCCTGGGCTGGTGGCTGGTGAGGGCAAATTTGCCAGCTGAGAATGTCAAAACAGCTGCCAGTCTGCAGTTCACACACCTATAATTAAGGGGGTATGTGATTGCTAATCCAGCTCAAGCCTASCTGGATTAATTGGCAAATCTAAAAATAGCATCTTTGACCATGTAAGGAAGCTTCTGTGCACGGGTTAAAGGAGGAAAGTGGGCTCTGGGGGCTGGAGTAGGCAGGGAGGGATCTGCTCTGCATCTGGAGAGCTGCTATTCACCTGGTCCTGCTGGGAACCAGGGATCAGAGACCTWCCCAAAGCCACAGCCTTGCCTGGGACAGCAGGAGAGGCAGGAGGAGGATAGGGGGGCAGCTGCCTTTAGAGGTGCCCCCTCTGCTTTGTGCAGTGGGCACCTTGGAGAAGCAGATCCTCRGTGGCTCTGTCCCAAAGACACCTCAAGTTACCCAACCGCTTTGCACTGCTTTGCACACTCTGCACATTGCAGAGCGAATTATCAGCTGTGCTCCATGAGCCCCTTCCTTTGCGGACGGCTGATGTACCCCACGCCGCACCGCAAGGTTAAATTGCTTTTAATTTTTGTTTAACTATTGACAGTGGCACAAATAACTAACAGCATTGATTTGAACTTGGCACACACAGGCAGGCTCCAAATGGCAAAGCATATTACAAGATCGAATTACAAAACGTAGCTAATGAGCAAAATAATGATGTGGCACCAAACTGTAAAAGGTTAGGCTTTAAAGTTGTCACAGTTCATAAGCAAGAAAGATTTAATCACATTCTTAATAAAATATTTATATGATAATGGGTTTTAACCAAAATAATAGCAATTAATTTGGAGCACAATATATTGCACACTTCCTCCTCTTGCTTTGCAGTGGATTTCTGCGGTGGGCTGCAGAGCACATATTTCCTTACTGAATAATATATCAGTCCCAGTTGGAGGGTATAGCTGCTCTCTGTGGCTGGGGGCATGCTGGCATGGTGACAAATTGCAAGAGCAGTCCCAGGTCTTTGGGTGCCGTTCACCCTCACGCAGGGCTGGTGGTGGCTCCGGGGCTGTCCCACCATGGGGACACAGAGCGGCCAGCGAAGCAGGGCCCCTTGCTATGTCTTKGAGGCTCTCACTGTTCACAAGTGATTTAGCTGCTACCTCTTTTCCTCTGAGTTCTGCCAAATCTCACAACTCTCCCTGGCAGCCGATGGTATCACAATGGTTTCCAGCTGCRTAAGAAGCAGCTTAAAATGGATGCTGTCCTGGAGCTCCCATTCCCTCCTTCCCCTTCCTCCTTTTCTGGGCAGAGAGGCAGGGAAATGGGGATGCACATCCAACACTTCCCCTCTCTCAGCTCTTCTCTAGGGCCTTGTTGTTTCCCCTCTTGACCTGCTTGGCAAACCTTAGGTCTGCAGCTGGATGCCAAATCTCTGAAATACCATAAGTTTTGCTCTGGGCTTTTGAYTTAGTGCATTGTAAATATAGAAAGGGTGGGTCTGTGGAGCCTGATACCAGAGTTAGGCCATGAGAGCCTACAGAGCACAGAGATGGTCCTCCAGTCTTCACCTCTACTGGGCAGGAGTGCCATGAAAGAAGGGACACAGAGCTTGAAGAAATTAGATACCTGTAGATCAACCAGGATGAAAAACCCAGCAGGACTGTTTTTAACACAGGCTACAAYAGCCAAAATATCATGAGAAAACATGACCCCTTGAGGACCACAAAGTCCTTCCAATACAATTAGCCAAGGGAAGCATCCAGACACTCCAGATATTTCTTTTAACAGTCYGCAAACCACTTGGTGTTCACTAAATGCGGGCAAAGATCCCCAGCAAGCTGTGCCAGCAAAAACAGCCCCCTGAAAGAGAGCATCCCTCATGAAACGCCCCAATGGAGCATCCTGTTATTCTGTGCTTGGCTTCAGTGGAGCTTTTGGAGAGGCCAAATAGCTCGGTGACGCTCGGGGCTGATGGCTGCTGGGCCCCGCAGAGCRGCCGCACTGAGGGCAGTGGTGACGAGCGTGCACGGCCCGGGCTCGTCCRCTCCAGGACGTGTCCCATCCATYCCCACACGCAGCCACGTGAGGAGGTGCCGCGGGAAACGGGTCTGGGCACTTCCAAGGCAAACGCTGCCATATCCGGCAGTCGGCCTTTACAACAACATGTCAACCTTGGAACCTCATTCCTTCGGGGAATTTGATCAAAAGCACCATGACAGTGTCAAAACACTGGCCCTACCAGTAGGCCTTTGGCACACACCTCCACATATGCACAGCCCCGTATGTTCTCCTCTTAATCTATTTAGCCTCTTGTGCTGGATATGTGTATGTGCACGTTTCACCGTCTGCSATTTTAACACTTCATCAGAAAGCTGCATTTTTCTTTCTTTCTTTAAGTGCTAAGTTTGCCGTTTTTGTTGGAGTCAAGAAGAAAAGCTTTCAATGAACTACCTTTGATTGGAATCACTTCTGTTGCCTTCAGTTTGGCCAAATGTTTCCTGATTACTTAACCGTCAAATATATACATATTTTAAAAAAATTCACAGACATTTCCTCTAAACATGAAATTGTGTAAGGGTCTTGTTTAGTGTCTCTGACTGAGTGAAAAAAGCCAGCCTAAGCTTCATCATCAAGGCTGGATTTTATGCTTGAACATGCAACTTAACATCAAAAGCTTSATCTTTTGTATTATTCAGCGCAGCCTTTTTAGACCAACTTCAGCAGGAGCCAAATGGCACATTATAACGTGGGATTTAAAATTTTTATTTATAAAGCTTGATCCGAGTCATGCTGCTTTCTCCTGAGCCTGAGAGAGTTTCTTGTATTAACTTAGGGACAGAATCTGCCATCATTAGTCACATTAGCGAAGACTTATCTACATGGATAGACTTACTGAACTAGTGCTACTTGGGGTGAGCAACAGTTGCAAAGACAAGTCTGATTCTTCTATCAAAACGTCCCTGCAACCTAAATGAGTCAATCATACGGTCCTACCAGGCTCTGCTATTCCTTACTCACAGTCATTTCTTTGGAGGTRGAAAGACGAAGGCAAAAACCTCCGAGACCTCCGTTCCCCATCTGATCACTGCTGGAGGAGGAAGACCATGCAGCACGGAGCAAGGCCCTGATCTAACAAGGATTGAACTACTGATACCTTAAAGATAACACTCTATTTCCTCCTCATTCAAAAGAAAACAGCAATAAAAATTATATATGTATACACACACACACACACACACACACACATATATATATATATATATAAATATATATATATATGGCCTGTCAAAATGTGTCCTGGGAAGCAAGACAGAGGAAGAGATTTCACCAACAGCCCTGGCTGCCGGGTGCTCCCCAGGCCACACAGCTCTGGAGGGCCAAATAACGCATGGGAAGGGGACTGAAGTAGCCAACAATAAATCCATATAACAATATTGCAGTAGCTCTAACTATGTCCAAGGCCAAATATGGTTCTCYGCTCTTTAATGAGAGCAGGATGAGACCCGTAAAGCTTGAATGCTTTAAAGTTGCTTGATAGCTAGTTACTTTTCTTGAAATGAGACTAGGCAAACCTCTGCCTCTAGCCTCCATCACACCACCAGTAATGCTTTGTCAGTGTATTTGTGACGAATTAATTATAGAGATGGAAAAAGCTAGGTAAAAATGAATATTAAAAAAAAAAAGTGGTTTAAGATGCTGACTTGAGGGAATGCAGCCCTTCTGCTAACGCTGGATRTTTTGCTCATTAATGCTCCCCCTTCTCCCCTCACTTTTCAGAAAGTTTTTCAGTGATTAGGAATGGTTTCACTTCCAGCTTGCCTGGGGAATGACATTGGCTAAGGAACAAACCCGCCGGCATTAGCAGCTTCCTGGCAGCAAGAACTGGCCTTTCAGCAAACTTTTCAAAGAAAAAAAATGACCCAGAAATTACTGTATCATTCCTGACGATCTGATGCTAGTGCWTAGTAAAAAGACAGCACAAGGCTATCGCAGAGCTTTAATATTTAATGCATCATATTGCTCTGTTTTAAGTCTTCCTCGGCAGGGATTGCAGCCCCCGACTGCACCGGGGGTACCTGGTGTGTAGCACATAAGCCAGCCCTGTGTCATGCTCCAGGTCKCCAGTGGAGCTGGGTCAGATTGTGACACCTAGCCTGGTATTTTAAAATATGAAGCATTTTTTAAAAAGATAAAAAATAAATATATCTTTTCAGTATGTAAACCAGGCACTTTGATGCATACAGAGCAAAACACACGAATGGCTCACCTGAGTTTTCACACTAATTGCTGCAAAAAAGTCTGCTACATTTCTAAATTAGCATAATCTCAAAAGCAAGTGTGAGAAAATGTATCGCTTGCCATGAAATATCCCAATGACTAGAGAGCCTTGGAAAGCTTCAAGAGCTGCAATGTTTCCTGACCACAGCACTCAGTTTCCAACACCCACGTAGCAGCGTGAGGCTCTAAAAATTCACAGTTGGGACAAATTTGTTCCGATATTTTTGTTTCCAACACTAGAACAGCTTACTGGAAACACGTGGGGCTCCTGCTGCCTGTAGCGGTGCGGGAGAAGCAGGGGAGGCAGAGGAGTCCCGAGCCTCTTGGTCCTGTTGTTRCCTCCCAAGGGCAGAGCATTCTCATCTTGGTAAAAAATTATTGCAACCAGTAAAAATCACTTCCTGCTGGCCTGCCTCAGAGCTGTGTTGTGGATGGCAAGAGCAGGAAGAACATAGCTCTATATATAGAGCTATGGAGCCCAGACCCAAAACCACCCCAAGGATGGGCAGCCCCAGCCCCAGCCCCAGCCCCAGCCCCAGCCCCAGCCCCAGCCCCAGCCCCAGCCGCGCTGCCTGCAGGGATTCCTGGACACATCCACCCAGGGCTCCTGGTGCTTTAGGGTTGGGGTTATAAGTTCTGGTCTACCCAGAGCTGCTTAATTAACAAGCTGCATCATTAACATGCTACTTAATTAACAAGTTTAATTAATAAGTAGCCAGGCCAACTTAATTAATAATTAATCAGTCCTTGGTTATTGAGGATACCAGGAGCCACTTCCTAAGGGAATTGATTCAATAGCTTAAGCTGAAATTAGGACCTAAGGAGAAAATAAAAAGAAAAGGGCATTAAAGGGGCTGCAGTGAGCTAGGTCTCAAGCTTGGAGTCCAGCTTCTGTRGGAGGATTTGGGGATGGCTGGGAATGGCAATGGCATTTGCTGGTGTCCCCACAGACCATACTGCAGTGTGTTTGGCCTCTGAATCATCAGTGAAAAAGTGAAGAAAACAGCTAAAGCAAAGAATCATGACCTTAAAACGGCAAAGACCATGTGTGAAAGCACAGAGAAACACCTAACACCATACAGACATCAGAGTATCTCATATAAGTAATCTGGGCAGGACTTGTGCTTCTGCTCTAAAGTCCAGAAAATGAACTGGAGTCTCTCCACTGATTTTAATGGGACCTGACATCATTTTGGTGTCACCTGGACCAAGCAGCTAAACCCAGCACCTGCAACGACTTCAAAAGCAGCCCGTGGGTTGGGACCTTCCACCAGGGTCCCAAAGTGCTCTGCAGATCAAAGATYTCCAAGGCATCAGGTCTTCCTCCAAGCTGGGTCCTGCTGAACCAGGGCCTCTTGGTGCCCCGGGGAAGGTCCAATGCATTTTGTATGGGAACGTTCCAGAAGAGATTGTTTCCTTAAATCCAGACTGTACTTGACTCAGCTATACCCAGGTCGAAATATGTTGCCCACAGTTTGACAAGACACAAAATTTAAAATTTTCTGATAGGAAAGTGTGGAGAACTATTTTGAGTTTTCAATCTCATTTTGATACAGTAAATGTCTTGCTTCCATATTAATATTGATCTCAAGGTGTGCATACATATATATGTACACAAACTGCGTTAAAAACATTCATATTGTGATACAACATTTCAAACTTGGCTAAATAAAAGCATTTGATGTTTTCTGATTGTATCGGTTCGAAATCTCCCATCCATAAACCATTCTGAAATCCCAAACAAAACAAAATTAAGAATGTTGTTATTTCCCACACAACAGATGCAGTGCAACAATCTCTAGAAAAATGAAATTTTAGTTCACAGTTGCTCACGGTGACTTCTGCTCATGCCTGGTCTCAAGGAAGATATGGAGTACAGTGACAAAATACTTCTGCAGAGAGATAATTACCTTTGTTTTCATTTTTAATGTTGCAGTTWCCAAGCCGAGTATTTCAAGACTCAGAAATGCAAACACGATTGTTATTGCCACACTGATAAATTATGACTGTTGGTTTATTCTGAAAGCAACAGCTCATGGCATTCAGTTTTGTTACCAGCTTTGCTAGAGAACCTGAAATAAAACACAACATAAATTTGTTATCAACACAATGGTAGCCAGACTTTWGAGGGGGAAGGAGAGCAGGGAGCAAGTTTGCTTTTATTTTTTTAAAGACAAAGCTAGACAYGGAATTAATAAGCAAAACCTAACTGGAAATTGAGCTTCCTAAYAGCAAGATGTGAGATGGATTTCAATGTATGTATCTAGTGGAAATAAGCAATCCCCACATATTTTTATTCAGATCTTTTTGGGAATTGAATGTGTCTTTCTGTTTCTGACTGCCGTTTGTCTGCGTGTCAGCAGGAAAGAGCTGAAAGTGAGTGTGACTGCTSTGATGACAGCGGGAAGTTCTTGTTAGTTTGGGTTCCTTTTCTGACATGATCAGTGTTTTCCTAATGTCTCATCTCTATGTAGAGTCAAAAGTTGCAGAATGTCTAGAACTAKCTTAGCTTTGTTTTACCAGCAGCACAGAGGACAAGTTGCCCGGTGGTTTCTCCTTTTCCTTTCACCTGCTGCCATTTCCCTACCATGGCTCTAGTAGGAGCTTTTGGATGGATAATTGAAAGTATCAATAAGCAAAGATGACAAAGCTTTGCATTGCCTGAGGTCTACAGCATTGCCTGGGCTCTACAGACCTACAAGGTTCCCCACTCTTCTCCAGATCCCCCACGATGCTGTTGAGGGCAAAACCCCTAAGTACCAATGGCACTTTCTTCCTCTAAGCCAAGTTTCAGTTCTGTAATAAAGAACAGCTGGAAAGAAAGGGCAAAAGGAAAAAGAGACAATTCACTTCTTACCCACCAGACTCTATAAATAATGAACACAACTGATTGAGGTCAAGGCCTCCGCGGGTCAGCAGCGTGGTTATAGTCCGGAGAAGCAAAGCCTGCTCCCAAATGCTTCCCGGCATCAGCAATGCCTTGGGAATGCTTGCACAGTATTTACCAGCTGCTGTGTCCGTCTCTCGGCGTGGGGATTCCCACTCCSCGCGGTCTGCGCGGATCTACTCACGCTGCTCCCCTTGCTTTGCCTTCCTCTCGTCCTGTAGCCTGAAAAACACTCTGCTGGCTTTGTCATGAAAACAGCAGGGCCATTTGGAAGGCCCTTGGGGCAGTTTTGCTGCTCTCACRTAGTCCGAAATATGCCCATCCCCTGGCAGCGTTAGACAAGCACAAAAGCTCAGGCAARAACCCGTATTTTCCACAGCGGTTGTTGCAGCCAGGCCTTTCCCTGTTCCCCAACCGTTTTCACGCTGATTTTTTCCTTTAAGTAATCATATAATGATGAGCACAGACTTGGGAGGGATTTGCAGTCCAGTATGAAAGGCATAAGGAGAGTGCAGGGCGTGCACCGCTCCGCTGCCCGAGCAGCTGGGAGTCATAAACGTGAGTACGGGCCCCTCCTAGTGAAGACTCTATTTACTCGTCCAAAACAAACCCATGGACGTCACCATTGCCAGGGGCTCCAGGTCCTGTTTGGAGAGGAGTCCCAACAGATCACRTTGATTCCTTCTTTCTAGAGGCTCCATCAGAAGATTGGCCACGCTGAGGGTGACAGGCCTTGTAAAGACACCAGTTGATGTCATTTTACAGAGAAAGCAGGAAATTTTGGATGTGTCCAGGAGGGAAGGGCTTGAGCCTCCTGGATGTTGCTTCATAACGAGAAAGCCAACTCCTTGGCTCAGGGTTCCTCAGCACTGACCTGCTCCCTTGAGTCCATACCTCCACGGCTCTTTTCTTTTTCCTGTTTTTCATGAAATCCAGGGAAAAGTAGAAGCAAGTTCAGTTCATCTGTTCACTACTAACACTGCAAAGCAGCACAGAAAAGCTTTACTAACCTGAAAGGCATTGGCAGATCTAACCCCAAACCCTTGATTTCCTCTGGAAAACAAAATCTGTGAAAGAACCACTAGTAGCAGGTTGCCCTCGCATGCAGAGTAATTGAATTAGGAAAGAGGAAATGCAAGGAAGGAAAGCTAAGCAGTCATTTTACAAAAACAATTAATTGCATGAAATGTATCTTGATGATATAATTAAGGCAAAATTCCAATCCTCCATTATTAGTGTCATTAATTATTGCAAGCACACTACATTCAGTATCATCGGGATGAAAAAAAAAATCCTTTATTATGCTGCTTTATTAAAAAAAATAATAAAAAGCAGACTATCTGATTCTCAGGAGAAGCTCCAAAGCAAAATTACTTCTATAGGAACCTTGATTACCTTTCGGTGTGCCGACTGCCAGCAAGGGAGGCCAAAGCAGCACGGGGAAACTGCTGTCAAACACTTCCCAAGCACTGGAAGCGGCGTCCGGCCGCTCCGGGAGGTGCCCGGGGAGGGCTGTAGGTAGCCCTCAGTGCAGCAGGAGCCATCGGGCAGCTGCTCAAGGGCCTCGGATGGTGCTTGAAACTGCTCTACATCCTGGGATAAACGGGGGCATCGTGCCCCATCACAGAGGTGCGATTCCCATCGTATAAACCATTGCAGACAAATGTAAAAGTCATCAACAGCATCCTCCATGTGGGTCCTTTTTATCAGAACTTTACAGTGATTTTTGACAATTCGTCTCTCAAACAAAAACAACCAAAAACACACACACACACACACACACACAAGAAAAAAAACATGTAAAACAAATGAGAGCGACCGCCCTCCAACGAGCCAGGCGGCTCCTGGGTGACAACTGGCAGAGCAAACACATCGCCTGGGCGACTGTGTGGATACCTGCTGAAAGAAGGAGGATTTTCAATTACGTGCGGATGATTTTTCTGCATGTACTTTTCCCATTATATGGTAAAATCAATTAGCAAGAGTCATTTGCTTCCAAACGTATCGGTTGGAGAAAAACATTAGTTCAGAAACATTAATTTCTGGACAAATGTTTACAATTAAAAGGCAGTTCTGATTCCACTCATGTCCTATATTGCCACCCTGCATCCCAGCCAAATCCAGGGACTACAGGAGGGTCTCCAGGAAAGGCAGGCCAGGCTTTGCAGCCATGAGCAATCCCTCCCAGGACGTTCACTCTTAGGGCACCCAGCTAGGGCCAAGGATGGGACTGGAAAACSCAGCTATTTCCTCATCCAAATGTTCTCCTTGACAAAGAAGAGCTAATGGAGAAGCTCAGAGAGTTTGAAAGCAGTTGGACTAAGAAGAGAAGGGAAGGGTCACCTGAAAACACGGGAAGGTCGGAGCCCGGCTCCCTGGCTCATGGCCAGTGCTTGCCACAGACCCCAGGATCCCTGTGGGAGYGGAGGAACCAAACAGGAAAACAGGAAGCCAGCAATGGACACGGTCTTCTGCCACCGGGAGCAGCCGTCACAGCCAGCACCTGAGGAGAAAACATCCGTGGTGGCTCCTCAACRGGCAGGGCGCTGGGCACCAGAACGCAACACAACTCCTCATAAACCAAAACTTCAACAGGAAAGACAAAGTCCATTTGCAAGCTCGCATTTTGTTCCAGCGATTACTCACTAATAGTTGCAATTACTCATGACTTGGCCTGGGAAGACCCTAATTGATGGCAGGAAATCCCTGGAGCAGGGTGTTTCTAGCACCTGGACAAGACACWAAGTCTGACAGAAATAAGAAAGTTAATCTGCTTCCTTAGAGCTTCATCTCCTGCTGAGCTTCCACCGAGCCCTGGAAGTCTTTACGTTCTCTGGTACCATCATTATGTCCTTCCATCCAGTTCTTTAGGAACTGCTCCTCCCCAAATGGAAGATTTCCCTTTGAAATACTATCAAGCTATGGGAGCAAGAGAGCTCCCACCCTGAAGCTGCCAGACAGAAGAGCGCTCTGTGTCTCTGCTCCGGACCTGTGGCAGGTTGGCTTGGAATTGCTTTCCTACCATAGGGGGGATCTCATCTGACCCCTCACTTCCCAAAGACAAGGTCTGAGGGCATCCAGGCACCATGCAGGCTCCCCAGAATTGCTTATTCAGACACTTACAGTAAAGCTGTAGGATGGCATGAGGGGYCTTTTCTACTTGAGTCACCCCTCTCCTTTTTCACCAGGCTGTTTTTAGCCATGCACATCAAGGGCAGAGTGATAGGTTTGTACTTCAGAGTTACTCCCCTAATCAAATGCAACTTCACCCAGCCACACTGATCTAATTGTTCCACGTCCAGCTTGCCGGAGTTGGCAAGAGCTAAATCCTCCAGGGAGCTGCCTTTTGACTGGCATCCCAACTCCACCACCAGCGGCTGCRATTGTGATTTATTGCTGCTGCTAAYGATCAGTCTCAAGGCACACGGGTGCATTGGAACCGAGAGCCAGGACTGCGCCATGGGGGGAGATGAGCACCCACCAAGAGCTGACAACCAATGAATCCTGACCGGCAGTCACCGCTCTGCCACATTTCTGCATTTCAAAGCACATTGTGGCAAGTGTCTCCAGTCACCTCTCCTCCACATAGTCCGGAGCCATCAGTTTATTTGGTTAGAGCTCTGAATTTCATTGCAGTGCCTTTGAATCTTGCCCGACATGAGGCCGTCCAGGCGCTGAGCTGCAGAGAGAGCAGGGCTCCCACCTCCCTCCCCATCGTTCCCCATCCCAGCAGCCCTGGTCTCATAATCAGCATGGCAGTAGATGGACCCTGAGGTCCATTTCGAGGACTTTAGCCTCAACCCACAGCAGAGGAAAATCCCTCCCAACCAGCCATGACCCACAGGAGATGTTTAAACTGGTCTCCTGGGTTCACAGTCCTCACTTGGTCGAGCAGGGAGCCATGTGTCCGGCCCCTTGCAGAAAGACAATAACCTCTTCTGTCCCTCCAGATCTTGTGGGATGTGGACCATGAGCAGCAGTTTTCCAGCCTAGCCATGTCCTGGAGCACTAGGCAGGAATTCCTGCTGGTTCTCTCCTGTCTGCTTCCTTCCTTTGGCAAGGAGCTCCTGTGTTATATCACAGCAACGTGAAGGGCTGCTGGTGTCTCTTTAGAAGAATAAAACACGGTGCAGCAGCACCTGCTTCGGGTCAGGACAGGACCCCTGGGGACTCGGTAGCCTCACGGCTAGGAGCTCTATGGTAGAGCTGAGCCCAACTGCTTTTCTTCTTAAGGCCTTTCAGATGTGTTCAGATCTGTCTAAAATCCATAAGCATTGCCACTTGTGGCTTCCAAAAGTCACAATTAAAATTCTTTCTTTTTTTTTTTCCTTTTAAATAAAAGTTAAAAGTATTTTTTTTGCCAGTGAGCCG
The DNA here is from genome assembly GCF_003342845.1 of Nothoprocta perdicaria. NCBI lineage: Eukaryota > Metazoa > Chordata > Aves > Tinamiformes > Tinamidae > Nothoprocta > Nothoprocta perdicaria. Next base: position 7,971,264 of record NW_020455532.1, read on the forward strand.
TGCTGCAGTGTCCCCAGATCACCTTATTCGCTGCAGGAAGGTAGCTTAGTAACAGCGTTTCTCTGCCCATTCCCACGCACTGAGCTGGCTGCRTTTGGCTTTTCTTTTTCCATTAAAAAAAAAAAAAATCCCCTTTGGAAAATGTGGTTTCATCCAAGTGCCCATTTTCCGTGGGAAGAGGCTGGTTCCAGTGGGGTTTTTCAGCTGTGAGAGATGGAAAGGTCCTTTGGAGAGCAATGATGCGAAGCCAAAGGGCACYCGTTGGCACTGGGCAGCCTTCCTGCTGTGCCCACCGGCACCACGAGCCCCAAGGATGATTCCGTGTTTCCTCGATGGCTAGGAAAGCATTGGGATTTCCAGGCAAGAATTCCCCCTTGGCAGCTCCTCGCCCCCATGCCCATGGCCACCTCCTGGAGAAACACATCGGCTTGGCTTTCCTCTCCGGGCCAGGCGCTGAGGACCAAGTGCAGGTTTTGCTCCCTAGGCCCCARCACGGATCCACCCGAGGCCCTTCCTCCTCATGAATCCCTCGGGAAGCCCTTGGGAAGCTCTGCCCGAAGGAGAGGAGCAGTCCAGCCCCTGCTCCATGGACAGCGCATGGCCCTCGATTGCAAACACAGCCAAGATCCGAGCTCCAAACGCCGAGGGGAAAGCGAGCCAGTTCCTCGCTAAAACGGTGCAGCAGGTTTCTGCTCACTTGAGACATGCTCGGGAGGGAAAACGGCTTCCTGACAAACCGCTGGTGATTCCTGAACGTCCTAGAAGGCGCCAAATGTGCCCGAATGGAGCCGCCGGCGGGAGCAGGCCCGCGAGCCGGGCAGCCGCGCGAGCGGCGTTAGAGAAGGCCGATTTCCTACCGAGGGGAACATCCAGGCCCTCCGCGGGCATCCAGCTGCCTGTCAGC
>NW_020455532.1:7972349-8016018 GCF_003342845.1 Nothoprocta perdicaria
GAGATGGGCTCGGGAGCGGGGTTGGCAGCGAGTGACCAAGCAGGGCTGCAGTGTCCCAGCGAGCACGGGCACCATCGGACACCTCCACAGCGACCAGAGCTCCCAAGGTCTCTCCCATAGAGGTGAAGCTACAGGAAACCCTTCAGAGACCCAAAAAGAAAACCCCTGCAAGCAATTAAGTTTTCAAGCATTTTAATGTGATCATTGCAATTTGACCATAGTTTCAGAAAGAGAGGGAAAAAAAAAAAGTCACACAAATGATCTGTGCTCAGGGATTGAGTCAATCTACACAGTTCTCGTTGACTGATGAGTATTCAAGTTAAGACCTTCTGGCCATCAGTGATGCTCTCGTCTGAAAGGCAGGACTGCGAGTGGTGTCTATATTGGTGCAAAACGGGGATGTTTCGTCAGGAATTAAAGCTGTGACACCCGATCTGCTCGAGAGAAAACGTAATTGTCCTCGCACACGTGCACACACCGCTCCAGCACGCAAATACACCGGGAAAGAGCTACAGCTCCATGGGACAACACGCAGGCTGTCAGTACACACRCTGGCCTGCCATTCGGAAGGCAACTCAACAGCACAGGGGGAAAAAATACACAAATATTCATTTTCCAATATTTTAAAAAAAATAGGAAGACCCTTTTAAATTACATCGTGTTGTCAAACTCTGATTTTGAGTAACAAAGCAAAAGGTGAAGGCAAATTTTCCAAAGTATTGTAAAATTTATTGTATAAGTATTGCAGCTTTTAGAATGACATATAATTGCCACTATTGGTTACCGTTACACAATAAGCGTTTACAACAGATTTTTGTAAATTGGCATCAGAGTACATATTCATACTAAAACAGCAAAATATAGATAAGTACTGCATTGCATGTGCTGTCGATAGTTTACATAAGTTTAAACTCGAACAGAATTGAGGATACAGGACCGCCTAGAACAAACTCCAAAGCCAAAGCAATGCAACTGGAAGTTTAAGAAAATATTAATACAATGAAATGTGGCTATAAGGCAGACAAATTAGGACCTTAATGTTGTCCTTCATGAGCTTCTATAGTACAGCGAAAAATTGAAGCGTAGTTTCTGGAAAACTTTCTCTTTTTGTAGCTTTGTGTTATACATAGAAAATCTCTGAGCTATACAGAGACAGAAGTGATTAAAAATTCATTGTGTTCTTGCCTAGCACTGTTAATGCTACACATCTGGATTCAGTCTTTTTTCAACCCTTAGTAAAAATTTTGGGCTTTTTAAATTTTTGAATAGAACAGTTAGTGCAATTTTATAGTTTTATACACATACAAAAGGGTGATTCTTGAGAAAGCAACTGGTTTTCCTTATACTCCCACTTAAGATAGAATGAATTTTGCAACACTTAGGCAAACAATGCACTGGATTAGTAAAGCTGAATTTCCAAACCACTGAAATCAAGAGTCGCAAAGGGAACTTAAGTTTTGCCAGTGTCAGAACCAAATAAAACCCTTTTTTCCTTGCCATCCTCACTGAAAAAGCCCCGTTCACATTCCAGGTCGTTCAGTTTCGGTGGCACTTTCCGAATGTTGCTTGCCATACCAYAAGAGAAGAAAAAAACCTGTAGAATTAACCACCCCTTTTAAAGCTAACATGACTTAAAACTTGGAGCAAAAAGGCAGGCTAGGACAAGAGGTTGCTAAGCGTTAGCAATGTCTTGTTTCTTCTGCTTTTGATTATAAATAAGTCATTCCTTAAGGGCCTGAACCCCTCTGGGCCTGCACGCCGTGGGACCCGAGTCCCACTGCTAGGACCGTTCGCTTGTCACCCGCACGRAGGCCAAGGGAAACCCAGCCGACCCACCAGCAATCGTGTGCAAAGCAATTTCTCTGCCTTGGTGGCAAGACGGGAGATGGGTATTGGGAAGAAATGGACCCCGAGGCGAAATAAAGGTAATATTAAATAGTAATAATAATAATAATAACAATAATAATAATWATTATATATATAAAAAAGAATAACCGTTATTTCTAGACACCCATTCAGGACTTGAGAAGTCTATGGAAGTTTTCCGGACTGCAAAGCGGAGGGATTAGAAAGGCAGACAGAGGTGGGTGACAAGGGGGCTCTGTGGAGGTGGCCGTGGCCAGGTCCCCCTCGCTGCGGAGCCCCCCATGTGCCCCCGGCAGCCCTGCCCGCTACGGAGGAGCTACGGGAAACTGGAGCCGGGAACTCAACAAACTCAGGGRCCTGCAGGAGCTGGCGGGGATGGCGCTGGTGAAATGAAGCTCACACGGGGAGGTGATGGGGAAGCAAGAGCATCAGTTGAAATCCTGAGGACTTCAAGGAATTAGTTGTAATTGCACTACTTTTTTTCCCCCAAGGCTGGCTCCCAGGGCCCCCAGGGAGCCAGTGCCTTTCCAAACCACCCTTCCGATTTCTCCAGGGGCTTTGCCCCACGCGACAAGACACTGGAGCCACTTAACAACCTCCGGTCCAGGCGACACCTCCGTATCGACCGTCCCACTCCGGGCAGGTGATGCCAACGCCACCCAAAACCTGCTGAGGTAAATTTTTTTTTTTTTTTTTTTTTTTTGTAGCAAACAAACATTATTAAATCACAGCACAGCCCCCCACACACATACCCTCCCCGACGACCTCCCCCCCAGTAAAACCCGGCGACACTATTCACGCGTTTTGGCTCAAGAGGGCAGCAGATATTATATTTCAGTCTGTCTTTTGGTTGGTATCTCATTTACAACATCCACCACAGTTTCCTACCTAGGCGAGCAGGCGATGTGCATAAACGTATATATTCAAGTGGCCTCGCGAACAGTCCGAGGGAGGAAGCRGCGGAGCGGGAGCACCTGGCACGGCGAGGGACACGAGGTCCTAAGGACGCTGGTTGCTCGGGACGCTAAGGATGGTCCCCTGTGCCCCTCTTGGAAAAGGGAGGGATACTGCTGCTTTAATAAGGCACTAAATAGACATGTTACATAAAGGAAAGATACATTTCTTTTGCTTGAAAACAAAAAAAAAAAAAAAAAAAAAAAAAAAGACTCATATAAATTCCTCAGTTTTGTACCTTTCACAACAAAAGAGATTTATTCCTTTGAGTTGTCCTTTTTTGTGGCTTTTTTTTTTTTTTTAATGGTCATCAAAAATTTAGGTTACGCAACTGTAAAGCTATGAAGATTTCAGGAGCGTGGAAAAGCGGTTTGGAGATTGAGAAGGTACAGGACTATTTCTAGGCAATTTAAAATAAAAGAAAAAGAAACAACGATCAAACTTCAAGTTCAGCTATTCATCATCTTTAAATTACATATAAATATTGTTCAAATGGTCAGAACTTCGAAACTGTTCTCATGTTTGTTATCTTCAAGTAATAGAAAAGTTGCTTAAAAACAATATTTATTGCCTTTATATCTTTCATTTATGTCACTCTACTAGATAGCATCCTGCAGGAAAGGGAATGACAGCTCCTTGGAAAAGCTGCTCTCCCCTGCCCGGCCCTTGCCGGCCCTCGCAGGGACCCCGGCCCCGCGRGCGGGTAGCGCCCGCGGCGGCCGAGAACAGTTTTTCCCTTTATTTTTCTCTCTCTCTTTCTCTCAAAATTTCTCACTCGCCCACTATATCACATACAAATTCACCGCCAAGGGCAAAACACCTATCGGMCACTGACGCAATATAAAAATGTAAACAATAGCAGAGTTAAGACCAAAATGCTTCCGAAACGAAGATAAATTAAAGACGCACAAAATGCGGAGGGCGGGAGGGGGCATCGCTCGGTGCAGGACCGGGGGCTCCAAACCAGGAATTCTTTGTAAGAAGTAAAGGGGTTTTTGCTTTCAAAGCACCAAGTGTATTTCTGTAGCCTTCAATTAACAGAGCACAGGAGCAGATTCATTTCCACCTACTGTATTTTCTGCCTCCTTAGCTAGGACAATAAAGTGAAAAATAACAAGGACCAGAAGCAGCCCACGAGATCTGCAGGTATTTTATGAGACGGGACTGCGCTTTTTTATTCCAAGCAAAAGTTTGGGACTTGGAAATAAAATGAAAGCGGCTCTCATGAGCAACCCACTTTGCAGCTTGCCCTTGCAATGAGATGTTTAAAGCGCGTTGAAAGGCAGGCCGTGGGTACGGCGCCATTTACTCGCCTCAACCTCCTTCACCACCTCTTCATCTCCAAATCGGGCCCTTCTGCTTAACACAGAAAGAAAGAAACCAAAAACCACTTTGTTCCTTCAGATACAGAAGTTTATTCTCATCCCCACCACCCCCCTCCAAAAACTTAGAGGTTGTCAAAAAAAAAAAAAAAATCAAGTAATTTTTGCTCGCTTCTGTCACGGCTGACTCACAGAAGCAGTGATTTTTATTTTAAGTTTTTTTTTTTGTATCTTTTCCTCCAGCAATCCTGACTGGGGACATACAGACGCGCACACAGACTCCTCTTTCTCGGCAGGGAATGTCGGAAGCGGCGAGGGCCGGGCGGGCCGGGGGCTCTGCGGGCGCCGCCGCCTCGCTGCTCCCTGGCTCTCCTCCTCGCCAGCACTTCCCTCCCCGCTCCCACCTGCTTTGCTCTTCACTTCCACATAGAACCCTTAACAGTTGCATGGTAGACATGATAGAGGCTTTGACCAACACAAGCACTGACATATTTATATTAAAAAATAGTGCAAAATTTCAACATTTATATAAATAACTCTAAACCCCTGCTTTTGTTTTTTTTTCTTTTTTTGTTTTTTTTTTGTTTTTTTTTTTTTTACAATGTAATACACACTTTTTGAGTTGGCACTCAAAAATTTGCCATTTTTCTTCTAGTTCAGAAAACAACTTTTTTTTTTTTGAATAGGCCTCTTCTAATACAAAAATACTCCTGCTCCTTACACATACACTTTCTCTTATTTTTAATATATATTTATATATTTATATTGCAGATCTTTAAACAAAAACGTTTTTTTGTGCAAATATTTTGTCTTTAAAGTTAAGTGAAATAATCAAACAACAACAACAACAAAAAAAAGGCATTCACACACAGCTCAACTAGAAACAAACCAAAAATAAAAAATAAAAGGACTACGGTTGAATTTTTTTTTTCCTTTTTAAATGTCTAGACACAGCTCCATAAAGAAATGTTTTTGCAAGCTTTGTAGGCTTGTGCATTCAGACCAGACATAACAAGTAAATATTTATACACGGAGAGATGGGGACGGGCGTGTTTTTCTTTTTTTTTTTTCTTTGCTCGTCTTCCTCAACTCTCGCTTGCTCTTTCCTAAAGAGAAGTGCAGAGTGTTTCGCTTGCTTGCTTGCGTGATTATTCTCTCCCCGTTTTCTCACTCACACACACACACATACATACATACATATATATATATATATATTTTAAAAGGGGTGCCCTTTCTGCTTCTCCTTCTCCTTGTTCCAGGCGGTTGTGCTCTCCAGGCCGCCGAGCTGGGGCTGCTGCAGCCGGCTGCCCTCGAGGATGGGGGGCACGGCGCTGCCGTGCTGCTGGTGCTGGTAGAACGCGGAGCCCGGGTAGTGGCCGATCACCTCGCTGTACGTCGGCGGCGGCCCCTCCATGCGCCCGTTGCTCCCGTAGCAGGTGGCGCTGATGCCAGAGTTACTGCTGGGCGGACAGGGCCCCCCGTACACCGAGTTATCCATCAAGTCGCTGTCGAAGATGGTTCTGTTGGGGGGCGCCCGCACCGACTCCCTGTTGAGCTCCATCTGCTGCTCGGGGTCGCGCAGCTGCAGCGTGCACGGGCCCTGGTACGGCGGCGGCTCCTCGCCGTCCGACAGCGAGATGGTGGGCGGCAGGTCGATCTCGTGCTGCAGGTAGGGGTAGGTGGGCTGGAAGCGGCTGAAGCGCTCCCGCTGCAGGAAGGAGGGCACGGCGAGCCGCTCGCCGCCTCGCGGCGCGTACATCTGCTGCTGAGAGGGGGACAAGGAGGCAGCGTGAGAAGGGGCCGGGGCGGCGGCCCGGGGGCACGCGGCGCGCGGCCCGGCCTTGGCCCTCACCTCTGCGATCCCGCTCCCCGACACGGTGCTTTCCGAAGGCCACAGGCTTCCTTCCTGCAGGGGAGGAGAGGAGAGGAGAGGAGAGGTGAGCACAACCCCCCCGCGCAGCAGCTCGCCGTCCTGCAGCCCCGCGGCGCCGGCCGCTCTCCCGAGCACCCCACCTCACCCGCGCTGCGAGCAGCTCTCACAGTCGGGTCTCCCRCCATTTTTCCCTCCATATATATTTAATAAATCACTTGCAGAATGAATGATGAGGGTGATGGGAGCAAACTGCACTCGCTTATTTGYAGTCCTTCCGCCTCCCACTGCCTCCCACCCCGCGTGGTGCTGGTTCCTGCAGGCCACAGCAGTATCGTTCAGTTTGTGAGCCACGAGCCACCGGTGATTCACGAGACATCCAAAAACCCCACGTGAAATAACGACAACACCAAAAAATAAGAAACAACATCAAAAAAAGCAAGCACCCCCCCACACAYACTTGCATTCTGATGCTGGCATGCAAAGACACCAGGAGAAAATACAGACAGTATGAGAGCAYTTGGGAGTTTGACATTATTTTGATTTGGCTGTAAGAGATAATATAGATATCTATGTAGATATCTAGATATCTATACAGAATGTAGAGCAGAGCATGGTCAGAGGACGGTCGTGCAGTACTTATTTCCCTAAAAGTTAGGTCCTTGGCTTAAAAGAGGCTTCGTCCCGCGGCCGGGATCAGCCCTGGCGCTGCAGTCAGGACCCAGCCCCAGCTACCGTGGGTTTTAGCAACCCGCAAGCGGCTGCCCCCAAGCGTGAGAGCAGCCCCCAAGTCCTGCTGAAGGCCAGCACACAAACAAGGGCTCTTTTCATGTGCTGGGGATATTCTCAACTTGCACAGGCCACCTCTAACTTTTGCCTGGAGTATTTAAATATTGCCAATATTGACACGTATATAGCAGCACTGTTCCTGGAGGCGAGGTCGGAGGGGAGGCAGCCACTCGGCCCATCGTTGGGCACTGTGACAGTCACCACCTCACGGTTCCTTGCAGGTCAATCTCCAGCTCGGGCAGTGGCAGCAAAGATTTACCTCCAGTGGATAAACCTCCTTTTTATTCCCCCTCTCTCTTCCTTCAACGTTTTCTACCCAAAGCCCRTCCCAGGGAGCTGCTCCATGCAGCAGGGCACTGCAAACCTTCCTGCTATCAAAACACCTCCTTCCACCACAGCCGTGCCGGGCGCTGCCGCCCAACACTCCCGCGGSAGCGACGCGCTCTGTGCTGAAAGCTGCGAGCCAGACACCTCTCCTGATAAAGCCAGGAGAGATTACGCCCGCCAGACGGCTCCCCGCACCCAGCCCAGGTGTCACAGGCACATTCAGCCCCGTATCGGGCGGACGGGCACGAGGGCAAATGTTGACAAGMGCCGCAAACCCTTTGCAGGAGGTTAAGAGAAGCAGCCGAGCAGCAGAACCAGAGCTGTGGACASAGTTCAGCCCCGCACACGAGCAAGGCAGGACACAGGAGTCCCCAGGATGGACCCGAACACACGAGTCCCACGTGCTGGGTACCCAGCAGCCTCCTCCCCACAGCCCAAACTGAGCAGACGGCATGAAAATCCCAGCTAAATCCCCATCCTTCCCACCTGCACCTTGGCCCTCATCTCCCCCATCCTGCGATGAATTTCTCCCGTGGCATTGCAGGCACTATCAGATATGGAGAAGATCCAATCACATTCCTGTTTCCGACGCTCAGCTCGGCACATAAACCTCAAGGCAGCCCTGTTGCTAGTGCAAGGAAAACAGTGATTTAAATGGAAATGAGATGGCCCAGATTCTTTTCACTTCTCTGGGTTTTTTAGGGAACATCTCCTTGGAACAGCAGAGGTTAAGTGCTATGGTAATGGCAGACTTTGCAGCTAAGCTAATGAATCCACTGTTTTAGTTTTACACCGCATATCCATCCCACCGAAGCGTCTGGCAGCCTAACAATACAATGCCCGTATTTTATACAGACCTTGAGACTTGAATATGCAACTGTTTACACAGGCATCAACTGTTTAGTCTAGTCCATTTTATATGTATTTCTTGCCTGTATGGATAGTCTACATTAAAATTCCCCCCTGCAGCTAAAAAGACCCCAGAGTAAGAGCATCTGTCAGACGAAACCCCAGCCTTTAACCCCTCCGGCGCGTGCTGATCCTGCTGCTCAGGGCCCCTCTGCGGCAGGAGGCAGAGGGGACATCACATCCCTACGGGAAGCACCTCGGCATCTGCTCCATACGCTGCCCGGCCCTCCGCAGTCTGCACCCAAAATCTCCCCACGGTTGTAAGGAGAAAACCTCTCTGGCTCGGAGACAAACTCGGCTTTTTAGACGTCTCTAGAGATTCGTACAATCCTGCCRCGGGACGGGGGCCTGGGCTATGTGTGGACGCCAGAAGAGAAAACAGTAGAAATGCCACTAAAACGGGGTGCTTGGAGCACAGGAGACCCACCCCCAGTGTAGTGTCTGCAGGAGCTGGATCTKCTCATCTGTTCTTAAACGTTTCTGCTGGGAGTTTAGCGCTGGACTCTGCAACACCCAGCTGCCTAAGCGCAGCGGGTGCACAAGCCCCACTGCTCCTGCCCAGGCTCGTTACCTCCTTGCTGGACATGCACCCGTGCATTTCACCACAGGCTATGTCAGTAAAACGTAGCCCACCTGAGTAACAGCTTGTATCTCATCTTAAAAAGACAGCGGAGGGCTTAAAGAGGCCAGAAATCAGTTGCCAGAGYGGGGTAATGTCTCCAAGATGAAAAAACAAAAATGCTTTTAGCCTTTGTGTTTTGGTCACGATATTGTCACCTAACCACATGGAGCCAGACAAACCCTCGTGTGCCGGCTGGGAAGCAGCCCCTCGGCAAAGCCCTGTGCCCAGCCTGGCCTTCCTTTCACTGCATTTTGCAAAACTTCACACCTGGCAATCTCAGCTGCATCCAGAAAGCTATGCGAAAAGAAAAGCTGAGATTCTGATGTGCAATGAGCAACAATGGCTTTGAAAACCTCCAACAACTATTGCACAACTTGCTTCAAAATCTACACTTCCAAATTCTTTTTTACAGATCAACCTTTGACTTTTATACAACTGCTTGTTTCAGTAATGTCAGAGAATTTTTAGTGTAAACCAAGTAGTAAAAACTAAGCCTGAAAGCCTTTGGAAAGGCTTGTATTTTCCATTTTGTGTGACAAAGCTATTTTGGAAATGGCACTTGAACTGTTACTTCATTTTTAGGGGGAGGGAGGCGCACAGGGAAGAGGACTGTGAGGTTCCCACTGTCCCAAAGCCATACGGACAGCACCCATCTTACTGCAAAAAAAGGAGGCTGAGTGGCATTCCCTAAAGAATCTTTAAATCTGGAAAAATAAAGGTACCTATTTTGAAGTGACAGAGCTTAGATAGAGCAAAGAAACGGTTATGGGGACACACATACAATAATACGAGACTTCCTTGCTAGCAGGAACCACATGGAAAAGACCTTTGGGAAATGAATTTCTCTTTCACTTGTAATTTTTGASCTACAACAACAGAAAAGGACAACCAATGCAGAGTAAGAGCCTTGTGACCATGGAATGAACTGCTTCAATATTTTAAGAGAGGAAGAGCCTGCATGCAGCCCCAGTGCCTGTCTCTGCTCACAACAGCAAGATGAAGTTTGGGATTAAAAAAAAAAAGCCCAACAGCAGTTCAGTGCAAGTTTAATGGATTATGTAAACCACTAACTGGTCCTACCAAGTCTGCCTGCCATCCCTTAACGCTGGTTTATATTGGAGAAGTTTTCTACTAAAAGACACGCAGTGTTGAGTCTGAAAGGAGCCACCTCAAAGATCTTCATTGTGACTGAACCCAGTGCAAGGAGCTTCCTGCTTCGCACACAGGGGCTTTTCTGTCCTTCCAGGAGAGCTCTTGGGCCACAAGGAGAGGGTGGCAGGGACTTGATGACACTGTGTTTGGAGCAAGAGGGAGCAGGGAGAGGAGGAAGGATGCTAGGGAGGGGAAATGCAGCGCTGCACATTCACAGCCCTCCTCCCAGTGCGGAGGAAGGCTCTGGGGCTGCACATAGGTCTAACAGATGGGCCGTGGTAACTGCTGGCTGAAGAGCTGGTTTAATTACCCATATTCCTGAAGGCCGAGTAAGGAACAGACCTTTGCTGGTGTATTGCCTGGGCCAAAACACACGGCTGGGCATAAGACTGGCCTGGTGAGATCTTAAGATAAATAAATAAAATAAACAATGCACTAAATTTTATTTCAACTTGAAACTTCTGTGCAACTTGCATGCGATTTTCTATTCTCTTTCCATGTTAGCTTTAAGAAAAAAAAAAAGAAAACATATATAGGTATTATAAAATAGGTTTTTCATGAAGAGATGAAGGGATCCAAGTAATCAGTGGGTCCCCAYTCCTGTTTACTTTGGGCTGAAAAAACACTACACAACAGCCTCTAAACGACTTAGAGCTTATGAGTGTTGAGATGTGCTCCTGTGCCCAATTTTGCTACCACTGGAGCCAAAAGCATGTGACTATAGAAAGAGAAATAAGCTTGGGAGTGTCCAAAAGAGCTYGGGCATGACCTGACGCTTAGGTGGGCGCCCCCAAACTGGAGGGAAGTGCCTCGGGTGCTCATCCCGCTCTGAGTTCAGGACCTTGCCTTTCAGAAGTGCAGTCTGTGTGCCAGCAAATGAAGTGTTTTCACAGCTCTCCTTCCCAATGAGGTGCATCCTCTTTGGCACAGAGCACCCCATAAGGGACCTTACTCTCCTGTGTATAACTATGACAATATGACAGATTGACAAGTTTTTTTTGTTTAAGAAAACAATCCACTATTTGATCTTTTTCTTGTAACGAACACAAATATAATACAAGAGAACACAGCCCCAGATGGAACAAAGCAAACAAGTACTGATGTGTTCAGCCTGCAGTGGTARTCTGCAAATGAGAGAAGGAGCGCGAAGCAACGACCTTGAAGAAGCCATATCATTTAGAGAGCTCTCAGATCCTGCAGGGTGAATGCTAAAAAATGTATCAGTACAAGATAACCCTGCACAGGAAGGCAGTCGAGTAGACAGCAGTGAACAGTACATGTTCATCCACCAAGGAAATTCTCTTTCTTTTCTCTACAGGTTCTTGTAAGTCACTCTGACCTGCAGCACGTGCAGGAACACTCCAGCTCTGTAAGCAACAGGATCTGTCACGAGGCTGGAGATGCTCCCTCTGACTGGCACAATTAACGCATCCCTCCTGCAGGTCCTAACGAACCAGGAAGCCTGCGCTCTGCCGCGGACCACTCGAGCATCGCCTTGGAGAGACCCCTGCTCGCCTGCCTCAARCATTTCTTGACATTCTCCACCTCTGTTAACGACAGTGGAGAAAACCACACAAGGTCTTTCCCTCAGTTCTATGCTCTTGAAGTCAGGCAGTAAATTTTAACATAGCTGTTTGAGACTCTCCAACTGAAGCTGCCAAAGAGCCCATGACACTGACTATAAACCCACGGAATCTGCACCTCGGGCATCATGAGGACACAGCACAGGCAACCTCCTGCGCTTGGCCACAGCGGCCAACGTTGCCAGGGATCAGACAACAGCCGTGCAGGGATGTGCAGCAGCTGCAGAGGCCATGAAAAGCCCAAACTATCCCAGGGTGAAGACAGGGTTATGGTTGTCCACATAACACAACCTCTATCACCATAAGGAGCCAGAGGCCTTTGCCAAAAAGGCTCCGCAAAGAAAAGAAAACRAAGACAATGTTTGGAGGGTGTCTCTTCATATGGCACATGGAGCRACACATGGGCAGATGCAACGGAGATTGATGCCTCCAACTCTAATGTTTCCCAAACTTCGCATCACTTGGCATACCACACAGTAAAACACAGATAGAAGACCAGGGTGTCACTTACTGATGACAGATTCTCATCTCTCCTCCTCCCTTGGCTGTGCCGGCTGATGAAGGAGCGTGCGGAGAGTTTGTAGTGGTTCAGCAGACATGTGATCACGACCACCATCACCATCATCACCACCACGATTATGATTATCTGTACAAACTCCAACTCCGCTGCAAGAGAGACAGACAAACTTTGAGCCACCTGAGAAAGCACCACTTAATTAAGAACAAGGCGAACGAATTTGGCCAAGAAGCCAACAGCACAGCTGCATCTCTCCCCCAAGTGTAAAGACGCATGCACGTGGGCAACGCATGCTTTGAACTGACCTACTGCTAAATAAATAAATAAACTATTAATTCATTTCCTCAGTACCACAGAACAAGCTGGCTTTGGGGAGAAATCTTTAAATAACACCTACAAAGCACATTGTTTTGCTGGGCTACCACGCAGACACGAGGCTTCCCCGCTGCTGCTCTCTGCCCGGCCCCACGTTGCTCCAGGCTGGGGAGCTGCGGCTCGTGCACGATGAACGAAACAGCTTCCCAAACATGTGCTAGGCTTTTGCAGCCCCTTCCCACGGCCGCTCTCCTTCCTACAGGAATGACGGGATGAGTCAGCCGTGGGGCCCAAGCAGACGTCACCCTCTGCTGAAGGTCCAGGACTGCTAAAGGGACACGGGGAGCCCGTGGTGTCCAACGAGCAGCCAGATTTACTCCGTCTTCAGCGACTGCAGCTCCCCATCCCCTCCAGCAGCACTGACCCACCGGAGCCCAGAGCAGCTCCGCTCAGGGCTCCCTCCAGCCAGTGCTCAGGGGCAGCCTGAACAGCCCCCGAGGAGCCCTGCCCGAACCCCTCCTAACAGGCTCCAACAAGCAAACAACAGGCTACCCGTTCAGCTCCACAGCCATTTGGCAGCACGAAGCAGCTCCTAAGCATTTCAGGAAGCAGTTCCTCATACCTCGTTGAAGCTAAATCCARTGGAGTGCTGGAGACAGATGGTAAAAGGGGGGTAAATATCGCCMCGAATTCAGCATCGCGCCGCGGGACGGGGAGCAGCAAGGCCTGGCCTCCACAGCCGGGCTGCTCTAAACCTGCCCTGCTGCTCAGCAGGGACAGCTACACAAGCCAGGGCTAAAAGCCCTGCCTGCAGCAATCCCAGCCGCCGACRCCTGTATCTCACCCCTGCACACAAATAAATGCACAGGCAGGAAGGCTCATACGGGCCTAAAAAGGGCAGTATCTGCCCATATGGGAGGGCAGGGATTATGCTGAGTCGGGTGGATTTTTTTTTCTTTCTCATGGAAAGTTTTCTCCTGGCAGGTGGSATTTAAGCGCCAGGAAAAGCAAATAAATGTCAAGAAAACAGCCCAGGAGGTAAGTGCTGCCAGTTACCTTGGAGTTAGTTCTGCTAAACAGCAACTATTTCTGCCACCGGACAAGCCCATTTCCCATCATCCCGAAAGATCCCAGAACGCTGATCCAGCTCTGCCTGCCACCTTCAAAGGCAGAAGTATGCCTTGAAAGCAGGAACATTAAGCCAGCACTTAAACTCAGGCCTATGAGTAAGTCCTTCTGGGCTTGGAGTCCGTTCRCTTACGGCCTCTGCGCTGCAAAGCTGCATCTGGGCCGGGAAGAGACGGAGCAAGAGCCAAACGGCGCGAGGGGATTTCAGCTAAAGCGCCTTCTTAGAAGGGGACCCCTGGCTCTTTCATGGCAAACACAGCGTGGAGTGTGAATGCTGCTGTGAGGGAACTGTTTGGGGAGAAAAATAAAAAAAAAAAAAAGCATACATATATATATATATATATATGTGTGTGTGTGGTGCGGAGGCTTCTCTTTGAAGTAGTCATCACAAGGGAGAGGATAGGGGGAAGAAAGAAATGATTAGAAAAAAAATCACGGATTTTAAGAATGAGTCAGTTTAGCCTCGGACGCAACGCGACACGTGCTCTGGCCGCAGCACGGAGATGCTGGAGGAAGTGGATGCCAGCGATGCAGAGCTTCCTTTTTCCTAAAAGGAGGTGGTTTCTGCAGAATAAAGAACAAGGCTATGCTGTTGGAAAGGGGAGCTCCTGGCCCARGACGAGCGCTATGTTACAGACACCAGGTCCCTCTGAAGGGGCACGGGAATGGGCTGGCGCTGGRGGAGCCGCGGCCGCCGCGGGGCACTCACCTTTCTCGTCCACCCACAGTGCRTGCAGGCAAATACATCCCAAGGATTCCCTCTTTTAAAATACTTCTACCTTTTTCAAAAAAGACCTAAACTAAATTTCCTACACGCACATATAGATGTGCAATGAGCGGAGCCCAAGATGGGGGCGAAACGCTGGAATCCTGTTGGGCCCCGGGACAACATCCTGGTGTCCCGTCTATCCCGCTGCAGCCCTGAGCCCTGTGTATTCTGGCTCTGGGATTAGYTTAATTGGAGCATTAACCAAAGAGGTGTCCGGAGGTGCCGCAGCAGCAACCTGAGCACCGGGTATCGGAGCAGAGGCCTCTCCTCCTGCCCCAGCTCCGGGTGCTCCGACCGCGGCCCTGTCCCGCTGGGCGAGCTGGGGCTCTGCCGCTCGCTTCAGCTCTGAATTAGGGCACTTCAGGGTATAATCTAGACTAACGTTGCAGTGATCACATTAAATTTATAAAGAGAAGAGTAATTTTAATATCTGACCGCATTGGGTGGAGGAAGGACAATTAATTAGTAAATTAACACTCTGCTAAGGGAGTTTGCTGAGATGCATCTGAGCGATACAAACTCTCTGGCTTCCCGCGTTTCCATTCTGGCTTTTCCGTATGCAATGGCCACGGTCTCGGTGTTCCCGTGTGGGAAAGGAAACGYGCACCATAGTGCAGCACAGCACAGGGGCTGGGGTCCTGAGCTGGAAGGAGTGAGGAACCCCCGTGCCCTTTGTTTGCAGCCGCTGAAACCCAACTTGATTCTCAGCGGTGCCTCCACCTCCTGGTCCAGCTGGTCAGAGCCACCAGAAGCTCCCGCCTCTGCTCCCCAAGGAGCCAAACGGCCGCGCTCAGGAAAGGGCCCCAGGTCCTACCCTGGATCAAACGGCCACCCCAAGCCGAGCTCTAACCCCAGCACACGCTGCCCCATCCGGCCTCGGGACACGGAGAAGAACAAAACCCAACGCCCCACACACGTTTGGGGCTTTTCAACTTTYGAGACACTCACGGCCACTCGAGGCATCCAAGTTTCTGCCAACCCTCCTCCTGCTTTAACTTGTCTTCACCGGCTTCATTTGCAGAATGGGGGARAAAAATACAAAAATACAAACCCGCGCTGGAAAGCTGGATGTACTTGGTAAGATTTTTATCCAAGCAGCTCACTCAACTAATGAAGAAAGATCATTAAAAATCCCAAACTTTGAGTTAATATGTTATTATACAAGCGCAATTCAGCTGCTATGCTAATAAAAAGCCTTTGGGGAATGAAAAACAAGCCAAACTGCAAAGCACATAATTTATAATTCCACTGGTATTCTTAAAACACACACGCACAAACACACACACCAAAACAAGAAGAAAAAAAACCCACTCAACACATTYAGTGTTTGGCTTCCTAATCATTGTCACTTTTCAATTAGAAGAGACCTCATTCCGTTTCTCTCTGTAATTTTCCCCAAGGGAAGTGTTATAAATGCAGTAGGCTTTACAAGATGGGCAAATCCAGCCTCCGAATGCAAAGTAAGGTCACACTAATTTAATTGTGCATAATTTTTACTCCAGAATACGTTTCAAACTAACAGGTTCAGACATCACATTTAAGTGACACAACCTGCTTTTCCGTATTTTCTGTCTAGACGCTGCAACTTTGGGAGTCGGGAGGTGCGCGTGCCGCCGTTTTGCAACTAAGCATTTTCCCCCCAGATTCTCACAGTCCCGAAACCGGGTGTTCGTGACCGAGTGAAATCGCTTGTCACGTCCTGTTCTCCTGCTCGGTTGCCACCTCCAAGCGCGCGGGGCCTCGGGGCCGGGTGTCCCGGCTTCGCCGCTGCCCCGAGCGCGCGGCCGCCGAGCAGGGTCATGCAGGGCCCTCCCGCGGCTGCTGCGGGAGAGCGATCCCGAAAAACRGAGCGCAGCCACCGCCCTCCTTGGACATGGTCCTCCTTCCCCTGCATAGTGGGACAGCGCGGCTTGGAAGYGGCTGAAATTTAGGAGAATTGGAGCCCCCGAGCAGATGCTGCGTCTGGAGAGGCCGAGGAGACGTCCTCGGCAGCCAGCCCATGGGACCCGGGCGTTCCCGCTTGGCGCGGAGCCGGGATCCAGGATCTACAGCTCAGAGGAAGCAGCTGTGGAAAGGAGCAACTTCGAGAGCTTCTCAGGGCGTTTCAGATGTTTTAAGAATAAAACTGAGAATGTTTTAAGAATGTTTTAAGAATGTTTAAAACTGAGATGTTTTAAGAATAAATCTGCCCAAGAGCGGCACATTCAGAATTAGTATTTTTGCAGGGAGCGAGCACTTTTGGGTCAATATTCACACTAAGGATTCACCTTCTGCATATGCACAAGGTCCAGGACTGCCACAGGCGAGTGAAGGCGACCATGCATTTAAACCATATTTCCTTACTTTTAACAGCCACTACTGCAGTTCATAAAACGCTTGCTAAAAACTTCATTAAATCTCTTCCCTCCACCCAGAGCACTGCCACCGAACACGGATGCTCCAAAGCACCGACAGGCATCACAAAATCTACCTAAGCTTTGCAGAAATAGTGATGGGTACCACAGAGATGGTACCATAGCGAGGGGTACCACAGCTGGAATTTACAGGCAGGCAGGAGAGCTTTCAGACAGGGTCTTAGCCACGGTGACCTCTGCTTTCAGTCGGGTATAAGATGCATCTGCAGGTCAAAACAATTCTGATTCAATTATGATTTGTATATATGCATATAAGGATTGTCCATCATATGGGAAGGGAAAAGGGGAAGTGAAACTACCCAGCAGGTAACAGCTAGCTGAACAAGTGTTGCTGCACTAGCTACAACTCCTAAAAGGCAAAACAGGACAAAAAACCACCAGTCACCATAAATGCTCCAGCAAATTGCACTATAACTTAAGTATGTTGTGGTGAGAAAAAAGAAAAAAAAACAAATTAAAGAAAATCCTGTTGAATACTTCGCTCCCCTGTGTTCATCCAAGTACCAGCAAGTGACTCCATGGAGAGTAAAGCCAGGAGGGGCTACAGACCCTTGGAGCCCCTTGCAGAGAGGCAGGAACCAACAGCCCAGCGTCAGGATAGGCAAAGGCTGGGACTGCTGGTCGGCCACAGACTGAACCCGGAGCATGAGGCTCCCGGGGGGCAGCCTCTGCCGGGCTGGATACCCTGGAGGGGACAGGGATGCAGCTGGAGCAGCGGTCCTGGCTCGGGAATATGGCAGCTCTGGCACCCCTTGGGCACCAGCGCACCGCATATGGCTTGTTGGGGAACGACCTCCCCAAAAGCACCCGCTGAACCCCACAGGGCAGCGAAAAGGCCCCAGCCCTCAGTTGTGGTTGCAGGGGTTGACTCCTGCTAGGAAATCTCCAGAGTTGCCCCCAAATTTCTGGAATCAGAGCTCAGGGAGAAGGCAAAAACGCAGGCAGAAAATAAACCTGAACTGCGGTTGCAGCCGGCTGGCTTCCCCCCATCTAGAAACCGATGGTAACTTGAGCATTAGAAAGGTCCAAAAGGAAGTGAGTAAGAAAGGAAGTGAGTGGGATTAAAAGACAAARGGGTTGAGAAATAAAAACAAGGCAGATTTTACTATTTCAAATGCTGCGGAGAGCTGCGGTAACAGCTTTCCTCCCCTGAATCACAAGCCTCTTTGCTTCATGTGGCCAGGTTCCTTGCATTGCTTTATCTGGCCATCGGATTTACTCCGCACCAGTGAAAGGGCTGTCTTGTTAATAATAATAGTAACAAATATCTAGACTTTGAGGTAATATAGAGTCCYCTTCTAGGCTGGAAAGCCATTCCGCAACTCAACGGTACGAAAAATCTTAAAACTGCCCATTTTCCACTGTACATAGGGACTACATTTAATTAAATGTCACTCAGTTTCCCAGGGAAACACGCTGCAAATGCCTAATGGAATCACCAAAGAACTGCTCCAAGGGTCGGGCCTTCACCCCTGGGTTTGACTTCAACACACTTGAAACAACTTTTGTGCGTGGGCCGCACGGGTCCCGAATAGGCCGGTATTTTGCAGCGATTCCTCCTGTTGCTCGTTAGGCAGCAGAAAATTGGAAAATTGGACAAATGAAGAACAAGACTTTGAGAAACCTGCCTGCTGAAACACAAAGCAATGCAGCCGGGTCTCGCGCAGGCCTGAAGAGCCTCCTTGCAGCCTCTGGGAGACACAGGCCGAGTGTCGCTTCAAACAGCAATGGTTTAAACGTGCATAGCAAAGCAAAACACCCCAAAGCTAAAACCCTGCTCCAAATGAGCCTTAGCGTGAAGCAAATTCACAAATATCCACAGTTGGCGGAGCGGGATGATGAAGTAAAGGTCTCTGGGAGGCCACGCAGGGGTAGCAGCCAGAGCCAAGCTCGTCATGGGAGATGCACAGAGTTTCTCCAGACATGACAAAATTACCTGGATAAATTAATAAAAAGCATTTGCAAATCCAYGGTGGGCACTTTCATCATGCACTGCTTCTCTGATTTTCCATTAACACCTCAGGTATTCACAGCGCTGCCCTTGCCCCGTGACTCCAAGCAGCACACAGCAGAGCTGTGCATGTAACTGACTGCGTTTTCCTTCCATCCCAATTTTCTAATCTTTTCATCAACCCCCACCCTTGGGCATCTTTTACTTGCACAGGTTCCTTGCAGCCCTTGATGGCAGCGCATGAGTTACATAAAAAAGGATCCAAAATAAAGAAGGGTACAGGCACAGCTACGTTTTTGCTTGGGAATGTGCAGGTAAGATTATTCAACAATCATCAGGAAACAGGGGAGATCAATTAAGCCCAAGTAGATGGGTATGGGCAAGAATTTGAAGCTTGAGGACGAGAAGTGCCCATAATCCGTCCTCCCTATTTGCCATTTTCCAAATCCTGCAGTGCAAGCTTCGCGGGAAGCCAGGCAAGGACACACACGGATATGAGCCCAGGAGAGCACCAGGCCTCAACCTCAGAGGCTTCTCAGCRAGCTGGGGCAGCTCCTCCAAGAGCAAACGCAGGAAGACTCCCGGCATAGGGCGAAGGACGGGGCGCTYCTCTTCCCCAGGCGCAGCAAACGTCTTTTAGCAGCCGAAAACTGCACCGCTTCACTAACGCCCTCCAGCACGCACCCGTGTCAGACGGTGTCTGTGGCCCCCGGGGCTCCACCTTCCCGCCGCCTGTGACGGGCGCWGCGCGAGGAGCGCGGCGCCGCGGGACACCCTGCGCCGCCTTCGCACGGAACCGCTGCCCACGGGCGGCGAGAGGCCGCCTCGGACGAGACGTGATGGAGGYGACTTTCAGCAGCTCTCAGCATCTCTGGCCCACGGCAGCAGCAAGCGCAGGGCTGTGGGAGCCCCGAGAACTGGGTTAGTGGAAGCAGGAGGAGAGGCGCCCTTATCCCTCGTGTCAGCTGCTTGACAGGCCTGGYGACCTCCTCTGCTCGGCTCTGCTGCCGTCTCGGAGCGCTCCCGCCCCGGCTGTGCTCCTGCCCATGGGCACCAGCGGGAGCAGGGAGATGCGCCAGGACTGTCCTTGTCACGGGCAGCTGAGAACCTATCACCGCCTCGCACGACCCCATAACGAAGCCACAAAACGAGTCCTAATCACTCCCTGAAAACCCAGCACAAAGCACCCCATACTGTCTTGTCTTACTCATTCCAAGCAGAGGAGAACCAGGGCAGCGCTGCTGAGCTCATTTTAATCCAKGGGGACATCCATGGAGCAGGCCTGAACTCGGCCTGGCCCCTGGGCTCACGTACCCAAGGTGCTGGTTTCAAATCCCTGCTGGTCCCAAGAGCTCGTGCCTGCCCCCACCGACTGTGACCACCTCCCAGTTTGGGAGCTCCTTAGGCCAACACGCACCTCCCTGCAAGGCCCTGGGGGTTAAACTCGACAGAATTGAACCCAGCTCAAGCGCGATGGCTACGCCAGACACGCTGAGCCTCTGCAAGAGGATGTGGGTTAAGCACAGTAGCCAAACAGTGGGCATCATCTTCTCCACTCAAAGCAAAGGAATGAGGATTCGGGAAGAGCCGTGTGAATAGTCACCCTTCGGAGCGGTGCCTTTAGCAGGAAATAACCTCTCCAGCAACCAGCTGCCTGGGCTGTGGACTCTGCCAATCCCCACGGGCAGCCAGAGGTACCGGGGCCGACTCTGGCACCACCTCTGCGAGCAGCCCCTCGCCCTTCCCTGCTCATACACTGAATAAAACACGAGGCACAGCCGCAACACAGGGTGACGGACACAACCCGGCGCGGTCCTGTCCTTCCYGGGCTTGCCTGGAAAGGGGCTGGCCCATTAGGCTAAGCCTTACATGTGAACTGCTCTAATTTAAGCAAGAACCAAAACAGCTTCAGGCAACAGCTGGAGGCCAAGGGTTGCCAAAGAGGGTGCAGCATGGAGCATTGCTCCTGGTTTACAGAAGCTATTTCATCCTCCAGATGCCAAGCTCCACTTGTTAAAGAGGCCACTGTTCTTGCTCTCAGAGGCTGCAGGAGGACGAGGAGATGAAAGAACAAAGGACTAAAGATGGCAGATTACTCAACTTCTGTCATTTGTCTCTTAGGTCATCTTAGAAACAATCAGACCAAGCAAAGTCATTACTCCAGTATCTATGCATGTGTTTATCTGTTATATTTATCTGTTAAATACCTCCATAAACCACAAATGAAGGGTCTGTCAGGCCATCAACAACTGCTTTTGTTCACAGGAAGGCACAGAAAGTACTGAAGACAGACACAGAGCGYGGTCCTGCTATTGCCAATCAGGCACAAACCAGGACTATCTTGAAGCTAGAGCTACAGCAGTAGAACTAAGGCAGAAAGGAGAGCAGAATCTGGCCCGTGACAACAGACCAGAGAGCTGGGATGAACCAGCTGGGTTTGGTTCTGCTTCATGCACCACTGAGGCAGTTAAGAGCTAAATGACATTTCCAGACTCAACAGGGCTGGCTATGATGTACAAAGCAGAGGTAGCACCATGTGATTTACCRATCCCAGCCTGAGAACCGTAGCACTGGGGCTGAGAATATCTTGCAGTGAGACTCATAAAGGAGCTAGTTTGAGAAAAGTTGTTGCTGGAGACTGGGTGAAGGGACCTCAAGAAGTCGAGTTCATAGTGTGAATTCCTGGACTATAACTGCGATTTTAATATGGTTCACTTTCTTCATCTGTCACCCTGGCTAATCAAGCATTATATCCTCTGAGTCAGTGGCAAACGATGGCCTAACCCTGCGCCTCCCACCTGCTTTTTCTGCTGTTGTCATTTTTGTTTTAAAGGAAACAGTCTCAGTTCATGGTTAGATTTGTGGAAGTGTCGGTTTGGACAGTCCTAGAAAATTTCTTCATCAATCCTCACAGCACCATCACAGCACAAACATGATACTGCTCCTGGTTTTGCACGAGGACCTTCCCAGGCTCACACAGGTTTGACTGCCGCATAAGGAGCAGTTCAAAGGCAAAAGGAAGGGGCTGCCCGGCAGCACTCCCCATTCACACAGCAGCTAAAACATTCAAGTTACAGTCAGCAAGTCTTTCAGCTTGGACACTGCYTTGAACAAGGATCTGTCTAGTGTGATAACTTGTTTAAAGAAGTCCCAAAGACATCAAGCAGCTCCGGGAGGCACAGGRGAACTAAGGAGATGACTTAGGATACTGGGACACTTTAAGAACTTGTATACGCCAACCTTTTCCCTTCCTTTTCGGGCCCATTTCCCTCCTTCCCACACCCCCTCCAGGATTTCAGGGAAACATATTTTATGCACAGTAAACTTGATCAAAACCTACTGAAATTACTGGAAGGAATACAGTGCTTTTGAAGTGATTCCCAAGGGTAAGGCCAGTAAAATCAAACCCAAAGAATAAAGCAATTTTGATTTTGCACTTAAAAGATAGGTAAATCTGCTTGCTCACTAGAAAAATTGGAGAAACTCTCATGGCCCCCACGTCAAGMTAGGAATAATCAGAGCACTATTTCCCTCTTGCTCAGGGGCTCCACAGAGGCATGAGACCCACACGACTTCTGAGGTACAGGCGGGACCTTTGATGTGCATAATAAAAATGAAAAAATAAAAAATAAATTTAAAAAAGTGTACAATATCAGCCTCAAACACAGCCAGCTGACTCTCAAAGACCAAAGAGCTTTTCTTTCTTGGGGTTTTATGTATGGCTAGTAAAAATAAACATATTAATAAATAAAATATTTTCTAATATGGAAATTTTCTAATATGGAAATGCTGGAAATATTCCTGATCAATACGCGGCTTGCTGCCATAGAGGATTTTTTCCTTCCAACCACCAGAAACTCATGACAAAAGAGGGCACGTCGCATTTATGAACTTAGCTATAAATACTTTTGCTAACTGCCATTTAGGAATTTCATTTCCTGCTTGAGCAAGTCCTGTTGAAAGAGGCAATTACCAAATTTGTTTCTAGTTATAGAAATAGATGTTTGTTGCTGCCCACATCTGTTTCGACAGACAAATTGCCAGTCACGGCTGCGCTAKGGAGAGCAAACACTCCATCCCAGGGAGGGCTTTGCCACCTCTCCCAGAAAGCTAATAGCAATTAAATGGATTGGGCTTCCAGTTCCAACTTCTTTTAAGGTCTATCTCTCATTGTAATGGAGCTGCCTCACATTTGCAGGGCTCATAACCTGCAGCTTTGGGGAGTCTCCACGAGGCCACGCGCTACCTGCTATTGACGGTGGTTGGTAGCACAGGGCACCGCTGCCTGCTGCTGCAGAAGGGACTCTAAGGAACATACATTGAATTAGTCACTAGGCTCATCAAAACACTGCAGTGTTAATTCTGTACTAGAGGCAGCTAGTGGTATTATGCTTCACACAAATGAAGGGTGAATGTAGGGAGGAAGGGTCCAAGCTCTTCTCAGTGGTGGCCAGTGACAGGACAAGGGGCAATGGGTGCAAGTTGAAACCCAGGCAGTTCCACCTTCATATGAGGAGGAACTTCTTCACTGTGAGGGTGACAGAGCTCTGGAACAGGCTGCCCAGGGAGGCTGTGGAGTCTCCTTCTCTGGAGATCTCCTTCGCTGGAGATCTCCCAAACTCACCTGGATGCCACCCTGTGCCCCATGCACTGGGTGACCCTGCTGGAGCAGGCGGGGTTGGACTAGATGATCTCTAGAGSTCCCTTCCAACCTCAACCACTCTGTGAAATTGTGAATGAACTCGGCAGCGGCGCATTTTCCTCACCTACAAAGCTGCAAGGTGGAGACCAGCCCGCTGGGCACAGGATGCTCCACAGTGCCAGCAGCAACAGCTCCGGGGACACTGGAGACTTGGGTTCATGGCTGTGAACTGAGGKAGCAGTGCACATACGGGGCCGCAGCCTCTTGAAGCTGCATGCTGTGTAGGAGGCTTTTACCGAACTTCCTTCCCATGTATCCTCCTTTTTCTACTTTCCTCCATCCTCTTTGTCCCCTGGAATGTTTCCATTTCCACATTTTCCATGGAAAACCATTCATCAGCCAACTCCCACCTGGCTGCAGTGCTGAGCCCTGGTACAGGGCCCCTAAGGACTACCCAGGCAGCGAGCCCTTCCTGCAAGGTCGTGCTCAAAACCTGGTGCCACACAYGGCTCTACAGGTGCTTGGCTTGCAAGCCCAGCCCAGCACGATGRGTGGAAGCGGAGCAGAAGGCCAGGAACCCCTGTGACCCAGGGGAACCTCCTGCGAGCTGGGCATTTTCCCAGGCATGAGTCACGAGCTGCCCGCAGCCTCCTCCTCACTTACCAAGCGGGCGGCAGCACCCATGGGCCCACAACGTTCAGCAGATGCGACGGGAGCCCCGTGGTGCCACATGCAAAGGACCAAACACCCCAAGGATGCAAACAGCCACAGAGCCCCGGGATCACGGGAACGGCTGCGGCTCCTCCAGCGTTTGCCGGATCCATGACGCYCCGGGCACCTCAGACAGCCACGGAAACTCGGGAGCAGACGGGTGGTGAAACGGAGGTTGAGCAAGAGGAGCAAAGCCACAAGCAGGGTCGCGACAGCGCTAGRAACTGTAACCGGATTTCCTCAGCTGTGTCCAGGGCCTTATCAGCGGGACACCTTCCCTTTCCATTCAGGAGCACCCCTATATCACAGACACTCTTTCCCAGCTTTCTGCTCATAACAGCGCTGGCACTTCCCGAGGCAAGCTACTTCTATGGAAAAAGGCAAAATCTTAGTTATAGACACAGTTATGCATTGCAGACGAGGGCAAAACGCATGCGGGTGCCCCCCCATGTGGGCTGTGATTTGGTCTCCACGATATTCGAGTTCTCAGAGAGGCCTGAACATCGCCGCATGGGAGGAAATGAGAATACAGGCTCATGGGCACACACCCTCCCCCATTTACACAGCTATTATGTTATTATTATATGCGTATATACATATATACACAAACATATATAGAAATGCATGTATACGCAGGTCAAGAAAAATGGGGGCAAGGTGAATAAAAACGTCCTGGGTGTGATAAAATTAGAGGAGAGGGTAAGAAACCTGCACCTCAGCTGTAACAACAGCCCCAGGAAGGATTTAAAGAACTTCTAGGGCAAATATGATCCTGGAAGGTTTCTATTTCATGGTGCGCTTTGCGTCTGTTCACTTTTAAGTCCAGAAATAAGTGAGGTTTCTCCTCATTGGAAAAATCAAGAGCGCTTGCCTGAGACTGCTCCATAAACGGAGGATGTTCTGGGGCTCCCAGGGGCTGTCCTCGCTGCGGCCCAGGCGGGAAAGGCGCCCGGGCGCATCCGGGCTCCGTGGCCCCAGGCTCCCCGCGCCGAGGAAGCTCCAGGGCGCCGGGCACGTCCCGGCGCACGGCCGCGCGCCCTGCGCGGAGGTGACATCCCGGCTGCTCTGCCCATGTCCCACGGAGCCCGGCAGCTGCCTCGGCTCCATGAGCCAGGTCGGGGGCGGCAGCGGGGGCAGCGCTCCGAGCGGGATTATCCGCCAACACAGCTTGTCCCCTTTTCACCGCATTTAACAATAAAGCGGTAGCTATAGCGACGGGGTTAATTAATGCGGCCGATTTGCATAACCAAAACTCCAGAGCCATTCAAACCGGGCTGATATTTTCATTCTTAAAGCCGGGCCACAGCCGTACCGCGAGCGGATGCCGTGCAGGGACGTGGGGACACGGGGACAGCGGCGGCTGCAGCGCTGCCAGGAGCGCACACGGGGTCCAGCGCCCCCGGGGCACCCGCGCCCCGAAAATACCAGCGACAGCCCAGGAATGTGCAGGAAAACCGGGACGAGAAAACAGGGACTGAAGCACCCCTGAAAAACAAATAAATAAATAACTAAATACRCACATAAATAAAACAAGGGGGGAAAAAGTGATTTGGCGGGGACGGAGGGAGTAAAGCGCATTCCAAGACAGAGGGGGTAAGAAGATAGGGAATGTAAAGGTTTCAGACTATCGTATAACCAGAGGGGGAAATGTCTTCTCACCACAAACATGCATCTGCATGATGTCTAGACAGTCATAAAAAGGGCAATTAAAGTACTGCAGGCTGCAGTAAGCTAATGTCTCCTCTCCGAGTCTAAACAGTCGAAACACACTGTGCTAACTCGGGGGGGGGAAAAGGAAAAAAGAGAAAAAAAGAGCAACTATATATATATATAAGGAGAGAAAGGCAAGTCTGTAAGGAAAAACGGTCTGAAATTCAGCTTTAAGTAAGCCGGTAAATTAATTCAACCTTGTCAAATCTTTGCCTTATAACATATCAAATATTCCGCCTGCGTCCTGTCTAGACTGCGATAACAAAGGGCATTTAAAGCCCTGCAAGATGCGCTGACAGAGTGGCCATTTAAAGATGCAGTATTGCTTTCCCCATCTAAAACGATTTGTCAGACGGAGTTAAAATGAAAATGATAAGTAATCACTCTGGTTCACAACCAACATTGAAAAAAGGAAAGAAAGAAAGAAAGAAAGAAAGGAAAAAAAAATCCATTCCACAGCCCATAGATATAAATCCCACTAAAATCATTCCAATATGTCATTCCGGGGGGGATTTGTTTGGCGCTTGCTTTTTGTTTTGTTTTGTTAATGAGACGTAGCTATCTTTATGCAGCACATGCCCTTCTAAACAGGAGCAGGCTTTAGGAAGCGAGCGCTCAGCTGTTAATTGATTTACCATGATACAAGTTGATGACTTAAGTAAGATCCTGCTAGAAYGCAAGGGGTTAACAGCCAAACCGATTTTTTTTCCCCTTGCTTCTAAGAAAAGCTGCATTTACCCTTGCAAGCTACAGATTTAAAATGAAAAAAAATACACCCTTCTGTATGAGGAGCCAGTCGGCTCCAGTAAGGACACAGAGCAAGCTGGGAGTCCCTGTCCTGCCTCGGGAAGGGAGGAAGGAAAAATTAAGGCAAATCTTGTGGGTGTATGTAGTGTTTTTTACTGAGAGAGGACAGTTTTCCAGGAAAAAAATAAAAAAAAAAAACAAAAAAGCAGATATAAGCACTTCTAACACAAGGAACATTTACCACCCTGAGTTTTGTAAACTTTCAGAGAGCCCAAATGTTCTGAAACACGGGCAAAATCGGTGCCGCAGCTAAGCAGGACCGACAAACGATGTCCACGAGAYAGCAGAGACAAATCCCTCAGGGACAGGTAACCCAAGGAGCGCCCGTTTATCACAAAGCGCAGCTCCGACTTGAAGATTTTATTGTAATCTTGAAAGACGAGAAGGCCCTGGCGAAAGGGGGGAGGTCGGAGCCCGCAGAGCCTCCATTCCAACCGCACCATACGGTGGCTTCGGCRGGGGACCGAGCGGGCGGGAGCGTCGCAAGTTCACTGCGGGGTTTACTGCAGTTTATCGCTGCTCCTCACCCCGCAACATCCCACCAGCATCTCATTCGCACCTCCCTCGGCCTCCCCACCCTTGTTTCTTAATTATTATTTTAATAAGACTGTTTCCAACTTCACTGCTCATTCCGCAATAGCCCAAGGGCTACAACTGTTCATTAGGCAGAATTTCTGTTTTAATTGCGCTGACACAGATGTGTAGGTTATCTGGAAGAAATTACTAAAATGAGCAGTAAAGAAGGGGGGCTGGATGCTTTTCTCCCTGACGAAGGGTTTAATTTAACATTACTCCCCCCGTACAGGAGCGGTGTTGAACCCAGCRCAGGGGAATTAACCTCCATTCACCCCACACAGGTGTCGCGGGAGCCTTGCGGGTTGGCGCGTGCCCTGCGCTGATGGTCCCAAGGGAATCAGGACCCATCTGCAGCAGGATCTGGCCACGCAAGTGCCAAGGAGCAAAGCGGGGCCCAACTTTGTGCACTTTGGTGTCTGCAAGAAGCAGGTACCACAGGGAATGCTCTGTTCTGGACATTGGGMGAGCAAATCAGGGAACATGAGGTCGCCGAGCATGGAAGTGACCCATGGATGTGGGAACACGTCAGAGGAGAAGCACATGGCACCATGCGGCCTCCATTCTCATGTACCTCTCACTATTGGCCGCACTGGTAAAACAAAGTCCCTGGTGAAGGCTCAGCTTTAATTAACGCTGCACGTTCACCCGGTTGTGGCTTTTGGTGACAGGAGAAGCAATTCAGAACCAAGACTCCTTGGCAAGACCTTGAAAACACCGAGCCCTGGAGGCGAAGGGGACAAAACCTGCAGTTTTAGCAGCTCCCACCCGCTCCCACATGGGCACTGCAGAGCTGCACGTTTCATCCTCATTCCCTGTGGGACATCAGGACCGCAGCGGGACAAGACTTAGTGCGCTGGGAGCCCCTTCTCCACGCATGGAGATGGAAACCACGAGGCAGAGGMCGGCCTTGTGAAAACATCACAGCCCTCGATGTGTGAAGAAACAGCCGCCCGTGTCACCTCCACCCGAAAGCCCCACTTGCGTTCGCGCCCACGCGTCGCACACACGTGTGTGCACACCAAGGGCAGGAGGGAGCCAGGGCCAGCATCGCTTGGCTTCTCCGAGGGCGCTGCCTAATAAGGGCTGCAGGTTTTGGCTCACTGCTATTATTTAATAGATTTTAATTCAATAATAAAAAGGAGCCTGCCAATTTTGTGTTATGTCTTTTTTTGCCAGGAGAAAAAAAAAATAACAAAAAAAACTTATGTGAGAAACTTGCTACCAACTTATTTATCAATTCCCTCTCCCTCGCCTCCTGCCACCCCGAGCAGGTCAGACGAGGAGCTGCCCCGGTGACACCGGCACAAACGGGCATCGTGGGGCTGCCCAAAGCCACAGASCCGAGCAGGCCACGCAAGGAGGGGACATGAACAAAATGGGGCACATCAAAGGTTCAGCTCCCATCTCCAAACGCAGCCGAAAACCGTGAAGAAAGAATTCTCCTTCAGCAGAATTCATCTTTGACTTAAAAAAGGAAAATAAAAAAAACCCAAGTGCTTCGCGACAAAAACTCTGCATAAAAAAAAAAGAATCTTTCCTTTGTTGCTAGGGGACTTACTTGCTTTATATCTGCGGAAAACCCTTAAAATACTGATATCATATTTTTAACAAACCGCATGCTAGAACTCGAGGCAGCAGCACAGCCGCTCGGCGCCCGTCCCCGCCAGCTCGGGCCTGGGCGCTGCCTGGCAGGCGGCTCCAGACGTATCGGCACAGGCTAAAAGGGGGTTATTTCCATGTTGTCAGTGAGCGCTGGAGCTGCRCTGCTCTGGGGGATATGGGGGTGAACCCCAGCGTGCCGGAGGAGCGGGGGGACTCGCCGCTCGCCCACCTCTGACCTGCCCCACAGAAGGCAGGGAGAACGTCTGGACCGGGTGCCCGGGTGAAGGGGTGCTGGAGCTGCCCCACGCCGCCCCACGCGGGCCCGGCCATGGCAGTGTCCTGAGGACACCCCAACGTGGACAGAGCAGCCCCAAGGACTCCCCAACGCCCAGAGGAGAGCGGCCTCCACGGAGCCCGGACGGCCTCGGAGGCCCCTCCACACCCATGTATTCCGCACGCGCCCTCCTCGCGCTCCCCTCACAGGCAGCTCGCGTTTCCCCTTGGYGGAAAACCTCTCCCCTTGCTTAAAACCTTTTGATTTGCTTTCGCTGTTCAGCTCGGTTCAATGGGGGATGTCAAAACGGTCCCTCTCACACGAGCCTGGAGACACCAGTCCAAAGGGCAGGAAAACGCACTCAGGGACGAGCTCAACCCTTCTTGGACAACCCTGGACAAGCCCCTTTGTGTCTCCAAACTGCAGATGCTCTCTGCACAAAAACACTCAGCAAATATCCTAAAGAAACACCCTAAAATGCAAATACCCTAAGTAAACGCTAGAACTGGTGGCGAGCGCCCAAAAAAMCCAAAAATCTCCCCAAAACAATCCCCAAAGTAGTTTTCCAAACCGTCCCTGCAACACAACGAAATGGGAGCTCCCCRTAGGTGACGGGGCTGCTCTCGCTGCTGCCGCGCACCGGGAATGGGTGGAATTAGCAGTATTTCCTGGCCGTGACAACCGGGTACCATGGCACTTGTGACACCCGGTGTGAGCAGGAAGCACCTCATGGATTATACAGAAGATTTCTTTGAATTACTCAGGTCTGCAGCTCCTATGCAGGACCTTCGCAGGATCATGCAGCTGAGGGATGGGCAAAGCAAAAAGCCCAAGCAGCAAACAGTTTGTGCAGTCATTAAAAGCCCACAGTCTAACGAGAGGTGCAATATCAGCTGACTGAATACRCTGAACTCAGGAGACAAGGGGAGCTCCGTTCCTCACTTTGCTTCCTGATGACACATGTGCCACTTCCATCTCCCTCAACCCAAAGAAGACTTGAGGACAGAGTTTCTTYTCCCCTCTCACTCCATCATCCTGATATTCCATCTCCAAAAGAGAGTTCCTTCCACAATTTCTCCCCGGGATGCCCCAATTTACAGGGCCAGAGGGAATGGAGCTGGGAAGGGTGGCCGGGTGCTGCGGCTTTTGGAGCACTTGCATGTACTCTATTTTTGGTACGCGTGCACAGGAAGACTGACAGCTCCTACAATGAGATTTTAGCAGCAGTATGCAGCTATGGAAACAAACCAATTTGAGCTAATATAGCAAAATACCCAAACTGACAACAATGAAATCAAGGCACATGTATATGGGCATTTTCCAGGTAGACCGTTGCACTGAGCCTGACCCGGCTTCTAGGAAACAAGTGAGGTCTGTGTGTCAGCTCGGACACATGACATCAATAGAAACCGAAATCAGTCACTGCATTTTCTTCTAGTCACATTTTTTGTCTTGTGAATTTTGCTTCATGCCAACCCCCTACCCAGCCCGTTTATTTTAACAAATGTCACGCGTGCATCTTCCCCAGAATCAGCTGGGCTGCTCTGTGGTGAAGACAGTGCCTCTCTACCCTATATACCCCRTCCCCTGGCCACCTTCCTCCAGGAGCAGGAGAGCTGGCACTAAAACCCAACAGAAACGGCTGCACCTTTTTAGTTTTGCTCTCCAGTTTGAGGAGAGTTGATMTCAAGGTCCCTTTCAACCTTAAGCATTCTATGATTCTGTGACAGGACTAACAAAGACCTGCCTGGCGCTCGGCTTGCTGCTCCTCACGTGGCAGGAGACGACACTCGGCAAAACTGAGTCTCTTTCAAAGGGCAACAGATTCACACGCCGGCGTGCAGGGATCGCAGACAAGCYCCAACGGGGACATTCAGGAGTCACCAAGAATCGGGAAGGGACAGCAGGTTAAAAACCCAGCGAGCAATAAGCAACTAGAGACCCGCAAGGCTCCCTTGGAGCAGCCCTATCCCAGCAGAGCTCCCTGAAAAGCCTTTAATCCCTGCATCCACAGCCGGGCACAGCCGGGGACCACCCTGTGATGCCGGCACCGATGCTGCCGCTCGCGCTCCTGCGGCTCCGTGGCCTCCCGGGCGCTCSGGTGCCGCAGCCGGGGGCACGGAGCCGGCTCCGGAGAGCTGCCCCGGAGCAGGGCGCTCCTGTGCGCGCCCATCGGCACCATGCGCTACCAGCACTGGCAAACCCACCTTTTTTGCCCTTGCGCCAGATTCCTCCCATCTGCCCCCAAATCTCCCCCTGGGCAAGGCAAATTGCTCCTAAGGAGATGGGCTGGGAGAGGATGAGAACCCCAGGCCCACCAGCATCCTTTGGAAAGGGCTCCTCTCCTCATGCACCCTCCTTCTGCAGCCCCAGGACAGCACTGGGAAGCCGCTGAATAAACGCTCGGCACGTGCACAGATTCCCGGCAATATCAGCCCAAGCCAGGGCTGCAGACAGGGACCCAGACAGGGCAGGCGAGGCCAAAAGCCACCGGACACGGGAAGCTGGCTCTTGCCGACTGCGGCTCGGAGAAGCCCAGCAGGATTTCCTGCACCTCCGTGCGCCGCTTCCTTTGGCGAGGTTTGCAAACACRGCCCTTCACAGGGCTGGACTGCAACGCACAGCGGAGTCAGAATGACTAAAATGTGAAACAATAACAAAAACCCACCAAAGAGTACAAGTTTGTGACAAAGGAACAAGTAACTGGAGACAGCAGGGCACAGCTCCCTCTTAAGAAATGCTGCATTTAATTTTCTGCTGTCTACATTCTAAGAAAAGCACAAGTTTTCACTTGGATCTCTTCTCCTCTCTGCCCAAGGGACAACGGCACATATGAAACAGGACAGAGAAGTCTAGGCAAAGCTCAAAGAGCAGCAAAGCCAGGGCTGGGTCCTGCTCACCTGCCTTCCCAAATCCCCGGGCAGGGCTGCTGGGAGCAGGGAAGTAGCTCCAAGGAAAACTGAGGCTCCCTCCTGCTGCCCGGCTGATTCGCAGAACCCTCGTGGAGAGCAGAGCCGCAGGTCGAGCTACGACAGCACTGACATAAAATACCTCATTTACCCACACCGCCTTCCCCGCAGGCTGCAGCGAGCAGCCCTGCCGCCGTCGGGGCCACCCTGGTCTTTAAATAAAGCCACTAAAGTATTTCTTTTCTATTTCACTTTAGATTAAGGGTTTTTTTTTTAAATAAATGCTTGATAAAAGCCTAATAAGGAATTTGTAGGTATCATAGGCTTGGGAAAGATCTGAGGGTGGTTATAAGGAGAGGTCATGAGCTCTATTGACTTCTTGAGCTCTATAACAATTGATTGGCCATTTATTAAAATAATTTATGCGGCACTTCCTAATGGTGGGTTCTTCTCCAGCAGGTTTGAGCAGGCCACATTTTGCACGGAGAGGCCCTACTTCTCAGGTACCCTCACAGCCAATTCTAAACCGACAGAGATAAATAAACATTATGGTGACAGTAAATACGTAAAAGCAGAGGGTCTTCTGCAAAGAGGCTCAGCGCAGACCCAGCCGCCTGCCCCAACACGACCACCTAGGCCTGGTTTTGTCGGCCCCGAAGCGGGGCAGACTCTACCCAGCTCAGCGCGAGTCTGACTTCCACTGCCTAAAGAAGCAATCAGGTTTCTACCAACTTTTTCCCAACTACTTTCAAAAAACACAGCAAAGGCCCTTCCCTCATTGGAGAGCTACTCGCTACTTTAACCAGAGCAATGACACGTGGAAGAGCGTGCAGGCTCCACAGGACGTTCGGCCTTTGCAGAACAGCAGAGGAAGAAGAAAATCCCATCCAGGATTCGCAAAGCGCAGTCAGACATCGGAAGACTGAAGCTCCCCAGATGTGCAATATTAGATGTCACTGCACACCCTTCCTTCCCCTGAACATCAGATACCTGCTGCTCTTAGTGGGTAGAAAGCCACCAGTGTACTCACTGCCAGTAGGGCAATGCAATTTGCAACCCGTTTTGTCAAGGGACTAACAGCAGCTACAATGGCACGACCGGCCTTCGCAATGACACCCTGGCAGCTCTTGGAACGGTTCCCTTGACCAGCTTATGGGGAAGGGTGGGACCCAAGGAGACACTTGCAGGAAGAGCGAGCAGAGTGGAGCTGCACGAGCCACCCCGGAGCAGCTGCTTGTTCCCAGGGACACCCACGGCCAAGCACGGAGACACCTGCACCTACGTGGGCCCTACAAGGTCTCCAAGCCCCTGGGATGCTGTAGAGCACCCTCAGACGGTCCTGTCCCTTCCAGGTGCTTGTTCATCACCTCATGGGACACGGGCACCTCAAGGCAAGACACTCGTGGGCTGCTGTCCTTACAAGCACTGTCATCTCCGCAAACAGGCGCTGTCAGATCGCAGCGAAACACAGCACTTTCATTAAACCCTGTCCCGAGCAAGCAGGGAGACATCATGGGGTGTTTAATAGGGCAATCCCTGGCCTAAACCTTGCACTAAAACCCAACTGAAATTCCCAGCAGAAGAATTAAAAGCGAGACACAAACCAGCAAAAAAAAGYATCAGGAGCAGGACAAGTCATTACTTATCACCAGACCGTGTCTTACCAGGTATCACTGCTTGCAGAACCGACTGGGCTGTGTCCCTCGGAGGAAGGCAAATCCTTGCAGGCCCCTTAGGCCGCCCGGGAGCCGCTGCTCCACAGCCGAGCGCAGCCGGCGCCACGGGTTGCTCCTCCTGGGAGCGAGTGCCGGCCCTCCTCCCTCCTTCCCCTTTTATTACGGAGCACCCAAGAGCTGTCTGTTGCTGATAATGGCTAATTGGTACTAATTAGTACCTGCCACAGCAGCCCTATCAGCTGATAGACGTGGCTGTTACCCCAAGAGCAATCCCGGGGACACCAAAGCTACGGCGGCTGGAAGCAGGAGAGGCGATTCGGGAGCTGTGTTAACACATCATCGTTCCTCCTGAGGAAGGCTTTAAAAAGCGACTTTCCCCAGCACCTGAGAGGACAGAGATAAGCAACTTCTTCACCTTAGCAGAAGGTTAAGGGAGCGAGTCGCGGGCAGGACGCGGGGGGCTCTGCTTTATTGCAACGGATCCGCAATCCCGACGATTCACCGGGAGCCGCAGACACTGAGCAGGGGAGAGTGCAGCCTGGCAACATCTGGAATTCATCCCTTCCTCCCGCTGTATAAAAAGGAAAAAAATCATGCCCTATTCTTTTGGAGAAAGAAAAGTGATTATATAGAATTATAACACTGGGAGTAAGAAGATGCAGAGAAGAGCGGAAATTTTCTCTGAAATGCTGTTTGGACAATTAAAAAGGGATGGTTTTGAAGGGGAAACAAATCACAGCTCAGCTTTTCCACCACGCTTTCCTCCTATATGTTGGCTAACACACTTGGGAAAGCAACGGAGGTTTTGCTTCTCCCCCTTSCAAACCTTCCATAAGCAAAAGCAAACTGCCCAAGTCTTGGGTGCTTGCAGATACACCAAATAAAAACAATTCTCCCCATTTCCCCAATTTTCTATGGGAAAAGCATCTCGAGGAGCCAACTTTCAAGAAGTGGAAGTGCAACCCGTAATGCCACATCTCTCCAGACAGGAGAAGGGAAGGGCTTTAAATATAGAAACAGGAAAGACCATTTGAGTTAGCTCGAGGATGCGAGGTCGAGACACGATATCCTTCACATCCTGCGCTTCCCCCGGCTCCCACGACGCCCGCACTGGTTGTTGTCCGAGCCTATTTTTCACCCAGAGAGGGGTGAAACAGCCTCCACAAACACCCAGAGCTACTGAATTACCCGGCTGCTAAAGGCAGCCGGATGGATCAGGCTGCGCCCTCGGCACGTTCAGCCGCAGGAGCCGCCTGCTCCTCGCCTGACACGAGGGAAACCCGAGGGAAAGGCGGGCAGAGCCGAGCCCGAGGGGCCGAGGTGACCCCAAGCTCGGGCCTCCCTCCGCGCAGGGAGCGCCGCGGGGCACAGGGGCTCCCTTTGGCACGAGGCCGGGCAAGGCTGCTGCCAGCCCCGCGCCGCTGCTCGGGTCCCGCGGCGCCGTTCAGGGTKCGGCATTTCACGAGGGTGTTAAATTCAGAAGCCATAAAATTCTCCATGCCAGAAAACCCATTATACCTATTTTCCCAACACTCAAATTAAGCTCGCATTTAAGCCCCCTCTCTTACCCTCGTGCTACAAAAAGCGTTTCTTCCACTTGAGGCATGCTCTTTTAAAGATCTTTTTGCTTAATTTAATAGAGGTTTAACAGGGGGCTGCACGTTCCTGGAAGCACAACCAAGGCAGCAACACAGCTGCAACATACGGCGGCCTCCTTCCTAGAGCAAACAAGAAGAATAGGAGGCCACGCAAAGCGCCTCCAAAACCCAGGAACCTGCTGAGCCTGGAGAGCTCTTGTGGGCTGGAGAGCAGCAGATCCCCATGGTCAAGGCGAGAGAGAAATTCCTCAGCAACTGCAGGCCCTGTTAACCCACGCGGAGCTGAACTAAACCGTCCCGCAGATCTGAGCGAGCTCCTTTCAGATCTTAAATCAAATAAATGCGGTCATTGTTTTTTCTTTTTTTAACTGCACTAATAAAAAGCACAGAGYGAATGTATTAAATTGAGGCTGTCCATTATAGGGTTATCATCCCTTACAGTTCAGGCCTGGATGGCAAGTCAGTGGACACTGGGAGGTATTTATCRGGAAAACCCATGGGAATTGTGAGGATTAAAAGCTGTCAGTGAGGTGGGAGACGTCTGTAACCCGCTGGTCTGTGCTGGGCCCATGCACAGCTCCTATGGCCCCCGTGCTAATTCTGGGGCCGATCACACCCTCAAATCCAAACAAATTCCCATTCCCATTAATGYGAGTGTAACAATAAAAATGAGATTCTTCTTTCTAATACAGGAGATTATCATCATTCAAGATAAATCCTATTCTGTACTGTGTGCAGCAAGTGTCTGTACATCATGTTGTCCCTTAAGCATCCTGAAGGTATAAAACTTTACRAAGCACTTTCAGAGCTCACTACTGACAAGCCTATTTCTATGAGCTGCACTAAGTGACTGAAGCTGAGAGGCCGTCTGTGTAAGGTGGAATAAGAGTGGAGGGGAATTACGAACAAAATAAAAACACAGGACACACGGGGACGAGTGGGACCTGCTTCTGCAGCTCCTTCACAGACACCAACTCAGGAGCAAGCCCTGAAGACACTGATGGTCTTCAGCTCTTGAGGAACCAAGTTCCGCTGTGCTACTACTCACCAAGTGCCCAAGAAACCCCAACAGGGGTACGAGGCTAAAGCGTGCACTGAGACCCTGGAATGAGCTCAGGGCTCTGAAGCCCCCCAAACTCAGGATTTCACCCCAATTGCTTCCTCAGGGTCTTCCCCGGAGACCCCAGCCAGTTCTCACCTCCACAGATGAGCACGAACCATCACCACCACCTCTGGCTAGGGGTGCGGGAGCACGTGCTGCTCGCACACAGCAGCACCATGCGCAAGGGAGGTGAGGAGGGCTGGGACATGACTCCCTTTGCGGGGACCTCCCTGCTGCTATTGTCAACGGCAATAATCAATATTGATATAATAAAGTAGCAATAAAGTACTAGCAATAGTGAAGTGTTGCAGGTGAGGTGCGTGCCCGGGGCGGCGCAAGGCCCGGCTGCTCCGCGCGCAGACGGAGGCGGCTCCGGGCGGCACGGCCGCGGCTCCCGAAGCGCCCGTCTCCGCGCTCCGCGCTCACACGCCTCTTGGGAACCCATCCAAATGGCTCTGCTCCCTTCCCGCTCGCCCTGCAGGTAAATCTCACATGTGGCTTACACAATCTGTTGACTTAAATAAAGTAAGGGCAGAAGAAGAAATCTGTTCAGACATCAGAAGAGGCTCATCAGTCCTTTGGGCAAAAGTCTGGGCCACTTCCCCGTCGGAAGAGCGTTCCGCCTGTTGTCTGAGGCCGCCTTCCCGCCGCGAGCGCACACGCAGAAYGGGGCAGAGCTCTCAAACCCTCAATAAAAGCACAGCAGTGACAACGCTGCCAAGTTCTCCCATATTTTTGGCCAGCGCTGACGCTTAAATTCAATTTACAGAAATTTAAGGTCCATGGACTTTGTTCTTCGTTGCTCCTTTAGAAACCGAACGCAGCAGGGAGCAACCGTGCGAATGTCCCCGGCTCTGGGACTCTTGGCCACGGCCGCCTCCAAATCCCACACCACTGCTTCGCTCCTGCCTCCAGCCTGCATGTGCCAGTGCAAGACACCCTCCAAGCTCATYACATGTCCTACAAGTGCAACACAATCCTCAATGTCCCCAAGAGCAGGCACCAAGGCTCCACGGTCCTCGGCGAGCCCTCCAGAGCAGCCTCACCAAAAAGGCCCAGAAGAGCTTTGTACCCCTAATGTTGGGCTTTCCTCTTTGTCTTGACCATCTCAAACCCTTTCTGGCCACGCTGAGGCTCAGCACTGAAGTGCCACCTTCCCGCCGTGAGCACGGCCGGTGCAAACTCTGCCTTCCCAAACCCAAAGACGGGGATCTCACCGAAGCAACCCTGAAGCGAGTGCATCCAGAAGGGCTTCTGGTAGCAAACTGGAAAGGGGAAAGAAGATCAATTCTCACAACTAGTGAAACGGGATACAGGCAGGGAAAGGAACTTCAAAAGATGCCCCGTGGTCGCCCAACCACCACTGTATCTACAAGACGCTGCACAGCCATTCTGCCCAGAATGCAGAGAAAGTGCTGCCCCACGCAAGCTTTGTCCAACTTCTGCATGCAGAGGATGCAGTGATTGAGGTCTGCACCAGCACAGAGCGGGAATTCCCTGCTCCAACACTCACACATTCAGTTAGTGTCTGAATCTTGCGGTAGGTAGAAGGGACGAGCGCAGCAGTTACCATGGCAAGTTCCTTAAGTGGAAAAACTCACCCATTCTGCGTATCAGGCCCRTGTTAGCATTTAAGCTGGACCTATCGTAGGGCTCTAGCAATGAACAGATGTGGCTTTTGAGTAATGGTTAGTGTTACTTAACCGGTTATATTCACTAATGTAATTGACACCTATTCCATCATCTTTAATACACCCACTTCTTTCTCCGATACCATAAATAGATTAGAAAAGTTGCTGCAGATGGCCATGACCCCATTTGTTTGTGCACTTAGCCATGTATGAATCACTCTTGGCTTGTAGCAGCACTCTGGAATTACTGAAAGATAACTAGTCGGCACAGACACCAATAAATGAATCATGCTTTCCACAAGACCAAACCTTTGGGCTTTTACAGACTCCAATTACAAAGTAAGAAGAAAAAGAACAAAGAAATTACTCAGCCTATTTGCACAAAGTCATGCAGAGTTGATTCACAGTTTTACAGAATTATTACTGACAATCGTTTGCAGGGGGCTAGAGTAAAAAAACAGCTACCTGACATATTGGACAGAGCAAAAAGATATGGGGGGAAAAAAAAACCCCAATCATGTCCYGTGTGTATCCTTGAGAAGCTGTAGAGACTTTTGTGCAAGGATCACCTTCCATTCTCGGTAGGGTTCAAGCCCGGGGGTTAATCGCTCCGCATGCTCCCAGGTGAAGTTCCACCTTGCTGGTTGCAGTGGCCGAGTTTGCAGACGTGGAAACCCTGCAGACACCTCGCAGCCGCAACGCGCTGCGTGCACAGCCGCTCTGCAGGCACCAGCAGGGTGCGCAGGGCACAGGGTGGACACGTGCGAAAGCACCTGCCACTCTAAACGTGCACCTCTGAACACAGACTGCAAGGGAAGAACTACCCATCAGAGCCATTCTGCTGAGGACATGTGCGAGACTGGAAGCACCACAGAATGCACAAGCGATCTGAACGTCCACCAACATCGACAACTTGCAWGGTGAGTTTCAGACAACGTCCCGGATCTCTCCAGGGAATGCTACATATACCACATATCCCTATGAAACGCTCCCTATGGCAGTGCTAACGTATATCACAAATAGTGTGTGTGAGCATAGAAAAGTTTTAAAATCACAGCATTYTAGAGGAGGCGTAAGCCTAGTCTTACATCAGCCAGAAACACAAAGTTTGATTACTTTGTGGAAAAAGAGGGTATCACATCACTCATCACCTCAGCAAGGCCGTGTTACTATACACACCGGCAGCGTGTGGCTGCCTTGTGACACCCAAGGGCGAGGAAGCTCTCGGCGCCGGCGTCACCCTCGCGAGACCAACGCACGGGCTGCAGCAGCTCGAGAGCAAGAGCTGAACCTGCAGGCTGCGGGGCCGAGCYCTCCCGCGGGGCCCAGGTCAGCACCCTGCCCCAGGGAGAGGCCCGGAGTCACACGGATGCAGCCACGCGATCCAAGGCACTGCAGCTTTGGAAAAGCAGCCAGGTTAAATGCCTTTGGAGCGCTCTTTGCCAAGGGCTGTGGGGCTTGGTCAGCTATCACACCACGCAAAGGYTCTGCCCCTGCTCTACGTGGACGTCCTTCGCTGCCAGCCTGGGACACCTWCAGTCCAGGAGGGACCGAAAAGAGTGTCAGAAGAGCTACCACCCAGCACCAAATGAGCCTGGGAAAACCTCCTTGTTGGCCTCTCATCCTTAAAACCACTGAATTCCCACCAAAGGTATCAACCCTACCCCAGCTGGCTGCAGGAGGGGAAGACTCTCCTCAGGATCTAAGTGAAAAACTGAATGAATACCCTGAATTGCTACCCCTCCCCACCTGCCTCCATCCCCACTACAGCAACCAACGCACCCACCTCTCCCGTAAGAGCAGACTGTAAGAAACGAAAGAGAACATCTTCTGCCCCCAAAGACACTTGATCTGAGGGTGTGCTGTAGACAGAAGGGGAAGAAAAAGATTCCCTATAGCACCACTCGAGCAGGAGCAGGTCGTCTCCAGCAGCTGCTGAAGCACCCTCTGGACTCGTGGTCTTCAGCAAGGCCATGCAAGACCACGAGGACGCACGTGCTAAACACCAGCATGGCCTTTCTTAGCAGGAAAGGCCASGAACCTGCAAGAAGAGGTGAATATTAAGGTAAAGTGGAGAACACGCTGCAGCAGAAATGTTAACGCAAGCTCTGGCTTCRCACTGGAGACATTTCAAGGGACTCGCAAAGCTTTGATAATATTTAACATCTCTACTAATTTCCTCTTTGGTGTAATCGTAAATTTTCCACACTAGCCAAAAGATCTGGGATGAACTACAAGTTCTAGCTGGCTCCGACGCAGACAAGAAGAATGTCTGCTGTTACTATTTTCTCTTAAAACATACCTCTGCAAAACTGCCTTAAAATGAGAAAAGGGAAAAAAAGAAAAAGAAATTGTGAAACTGTCGTTACAAAGAAGCATTTAAAATGCAGATCAAAGTGCTGCCGTGGAAGCTGTACTCCTTGCCAAATCATCAAAGCTCTCTTTACTCTCAACAGCTCCCCAAATCCTCTGATTTGGATGATAAACCTCTACAGTTGAAATTTATCTGTTTAAAAGAAARAAAAAGAAACAAAAAGAAACAAAAAAACCCACACACCTCTCTCTCATTTCCAATTACTTCATTAATCAGTTCGTTTTAAGCTATTTTCTTACATTAGGAAATCAGAGCAACTTCCACCTATGTGCGTACGCCTGCAAACATGCCAAACCCCCATTTTTTAGCGCCAAAAGCTGTTTGGAGCGTGGAGCGCTCAGGCACCTGGGTCTGCTCCCGTAAGCGGCGGCTCCAGCTGCCTACTGGTGTCCTTCCCACAGTCACTGGGACACCAGGGGCTACCCCACGAGCACTCGTGGGCTCGGTGCCCCACGGGCAGCGCTGGATGCTGGTGACCGAGCCCACGTCCCAAACCCCAGCGAGGTCCCTYGGATTAAGGTCCCCAAACCCCGACGAGAGTTTTTACCTGAAACACGACCAAGCGACACGACTGCGCAGCGAGATTCTCGGCAAAGGAGCGTGGTTGTCACCACTATYAGTGACACTCTGCTTTTCGGGGCTCGCCTTGGAAAAATCTCCTCACCTCAACCCACTTATAACTCGGATAACACTTATAACAAATTCATCCTCAAGCTGGACTCATCTGTCCACCAACTGCGAGCCTGGAAAACCCACAGGGAAAGGGAGCAGCGGCGGGGAGGGAGGCAGAGGGGACAGGCGCTKCGCGGTGCCCTTGTGCCCGCAGCGCTCGGCGGCAGCTCCGTCAAGTCCCAACTTGTCCAGGTGATCCCGGTCCCTGCCTGGGAACTCCTGGCCTTGAGGAAAGAGGAACAGTTGCTACTTCATCTCACACTTTCCAGCGCCGCTCCGCGAGTACTCGGGCTCTAACAACGTAACATGAAGCAGGGCAAAGAGCAGKGTTGTTGGGGAGGGGATGGAGGGTACCCAGCACCTTCCCGGCCCAAAGTAACGGGATCACTGTGCCAAGCTTCCTCCTGCAGACACACTCCCGCGCCAACCCAATGGAAGAACCGGCTGTGCTGTGTCCCCACGCTGCGACATCCGTGACGGAGGGTGTCCCCGCTGCAGYGGGACAGCGGCGCAGAGCCACGGGAAAAAAAACTTGGCCTATTTTTCCTCCCGTTTCCTCCTTTGTGCCCCTTAACACTTGCATTCAACGCCAACTATAAAACACTAGGACCAACTCAGCACCTCAGGATGGGAAACCAAGCATGATTTCCAGAGCCAGAGCAGCACTACAGGACGCTGAGCCCGGCGGGAGCCACCGGGAACACGGTGGGAGCCATTGGGGACACRGGGGCAGAAGCCTCCCGGTCTCAGCTGCACTCGGGCTGGGACAGCACAGACTGCACATGTTGGGCACAAACGCACGTTCAGCTTACTAAAACACTCGTGGCGGCTTCCCGACGTATGYTTGCCCTGCTAGGAAAGCTTGGGAGAAGGAGAGGGAAAAAAGGAAAAAAGGGGGAGCAAATCAGCGCTATGCAGAACTGGGCACCTCCCTGAAGGGCAGGCGCCGGCCGCTGTCAGCGTCAGGAAAGGAGCGAACTGCCAAAGCGGCAGTTTGGAAGGGACGGAGACGGGCTGCGCGGCCGAGCCATCTGCGCTGGGTTTGTTATTAAACCGAGGAATGTGAAAAC
This sequence comes from Nothoprocta perdicaria, assembly GCF_003342845.1. NCBI lineage: Eukaryota > Metazoa > Chordata > Aves > Tinamiformes > Tinamidae > Nothoprocta > Nothoprocta perdicaria. The sequence goes on from NW_020455532.1 coordinate 8,014,192, forward strand.
CTAGAAGTGGCGGCCTTGGGCGCAGAGCGGCTCTCACGGTCGGCCCCGCGCGGCGCAGACCCCGCGGCTCCCTCCGAGAGCCGGGGAAGGGGCGCACGGRGACCCCCAGCAGCCCCGCTGCGGCCCCTGGGCGCCCTGCAGGACGGCAGCTGGTGCCACGCTGCACATCTGGAGCGCACGGTCCCCATGAGGAGAYGGTGAATGGAAGTCAAGGAACTGGGAGGGAAAAGGAAGGAAAAAAGCAAGAGGAAAAAAATGTAAAGGGAATTTATCAGGCTCAACTCTGTTCATCCTGCGGAGCTCAGCCTGGGGGTCGCCAAACAGCTGGCCCTGCAATGCCGCTAGAGCCCTCGCATCCCACTGAGACACGGCCACGACTCTAGGAAGCCACCCACAAACGGGGCACGCGAGGGTGGCAGCGGGAAGGCACCCACAAACGGGGCACGCGAGGGTGGCAGCTAGGGCTCTGCTCCGGGTGGATCATCCCTTCCGCTGGGAAGGACCCCGTGGGCAGGACCCTGTGGGCAGCTCCCGACGGGAGCGGCGCCCGGCTGCAGCCGGATCCCACCGGGCACCTGCGGCCTCCGCCAGCCCCATCACGAACGGCCACGTCCCAACCGGGCACCTGCCCGCGGGCAACCCCTGCACACGGAGGATATGGGCAAAGGGAGGGGAAAAAACGGCTATTTCTTTAAAGAAAAAAAAAAAAAAAAAAAGAACAAGGAAAGAAATTAAGACCGAGTTGTTCCCACAAAACCTCGTGCCAGGAGTTGAGGAGCTTTTTTCGCCCTTCAAAAAGCATTACACATTTGCAACTTTTACCATAGTCATAAGCCCTGCTGAGGCACCAAGTCAAGTCTCTGCTGCTCCGAATGCTGCAGGACRCTGTTCCCGGCCGCCCCTCACAAACCGAGCTGCATCTTCATTATTCCCACCCCACTACCGGTACGTGCATCCAGCCCGGCCTGCTGGAGTCTGGGAAGAATAATGCACTATTCAGTACCGGTAGCGTTAATAAAAATCAGGCAAATCCAGCTTAGTTTTGTCTGAACACGAATGAGATTAAATCAAGATTAAATGTGCAGGCAGTACAAAGGGGCCGGGGTTTATGCTGGAACTGGGGATGAGCACATCGGAGCGGCCGGGATGCGCGTGGGCACCGCTGCTCCGGCACCGGGAGCGAGAGCGGCACCGGGCACGGATTTAAATATATATGGTAAATGTAAGATACATATTAACGTGCACCTAGGGAGGGTGGCGGGACCAGGTCTGTGCTGGGAGCGGATGGACGCGGGGGCTCCCTCCTGCCCCATCCCTGTGCGGGGCACCGGGCTCTTTCCCAAGTTTTTCCCTTTCCATTTTGCACGGACTTGCTGGGGCTTCCCGGCGCTGGGTGCCGTGCGGGAAGGGAAGGGAAGGGAAGGGAAGGGAAGGGAAGGGAAGGGAAGGGAAGGGAAGGGAAGGGAAGCCCGGGGAAGCCTCCCGCGCGCGGCGGGTGTCACGCACACGGACACGCGGTACTTACTGATCTCCATGCTCTGGAACAAAGACCTTTTGCAGTTGCATGTGCAGGACACATTGGGCTGAAGAGCTACGGCCGTGCTGTTCAGACCCATTAAGTTATACATTTAAAACAACAACAAAAAAAAAGAAAAAAAAATTTAAAAAAATAGTAAAAGGAGAGAAGAAAGAGGCGAGCGGGGAAGCGGCGGCACAAAAGGACGCGGCGGCCGCTCCCGGGGCAGCGCGGCGCTGCCGGCTCCTCCTCGGCGCGGGCGGCGGGAGGGAAATGCAGCTGCGACCGAGGGGAAAAAAAAAAAAAAAAAA